>NW_016107360.1:8759618-8862941 GCF_001604975.1 Cebus imitator | reverse complement strand
GAAAAAGAGAAGACTAATTTCTCTGAGGGGCCTAAATATATTTTTTCTTAATTCCAGTCTTTAATTCAACAAATATTTATTGGCATTCTATTTTGTGTAAGGACTGGTACTAGGTACTGAGGGCTTTATATGTGTCTATCTATATCTTTCTATCAATCCATCTTGATGAGGAGCAACGATCACTTGTAGATGGCCTATTTTATCAATGCAAGTCATTTTTTATTACAGAAAAATTCATTAGCAGTTTATTTTGAAGACTTAATAGACAGATATAATCTTACCTCCCCAAACAAAACAATATTCTTCCTAACAATTAGACTGCAATTTCAGTAGTCAATGATTTTAGAAATAAATGTTGGGTCATATGGCATAAAAAGTAGATTCATGGGACAATAGAAGAAGATATTTGAACTCACAACTGTCCACAGAAATTTTAGAATATATTGTCATTTATCTGCATCATTGCATTCACCACATTTCAACATTATTTATATTACAAAAGCTCCATTGTCATTTGCTAAAGGCAGCAGTGACTCTGAGACACACCACTTTTATCCATACAACATGAAATCCATCAAATATCCATATGCCTCCTGCATTCATAAAATCATGCAACACTTGCTATATGTGGAAATGAATGGATTTTTGCTTTCTATTGTCATTTATATCATTATTCACACTCCACTGTAGTCTCTTTGGGGAGAGTTGGTTACCATTAGCATTTGCTGTCAAGCAAATTTGCTTCTTTCCTTACTTACCCTTTTTTTCACGTCTGAATTACAGTAAAAGAACAAGACAAGAATAGAAGTCCTAATATTAAAAAAAGATCACAGAATATATGACCTTTAACCAACGCTGTGATCATTTGCTTCTTTTTAAAATAGGTTATATAATTAGAACTGACAAATGCCAATAAAATTCAGTCATTTGTATCTTTTCCTCATATAAAGAAAAGTTGGAAAATTAGTTGAAATGGAAAAAGATTTTTAAGGCTTAATGTAGAATAATTCTTTAAAGCAGTGACTAAGACTGAACATTTACTCAAGATATTCACATTTCAAAGCATCCATTTAGCTTGCCAACTTATTTTAATAATACGGGGCCTCAATATCTTCCTGCCCTGCAGATTTTTGTTTTCAATAGGCATTTATTTAAAAAGAAACTCCAGATTTATAAATAGATTAGGGTGTCAATGTTAATTCCTTATTTCTAAGAGGTTAGATTTTCATATTTTAAAAAGTCATTTATTTTTTCAATAGCAAACATTTAGCAGGTATACATTAGGTACCTGGAATGGCTTTAGATTCTGAAATACAAAGACTTCAAGTCTTGGTTTTCCTGTTTGGAGAAGATTATCTTTTAGTGAGGAAAGTATGCATGTTAAAAAAATATCTACCTATCTATTGATCTATCTGACAGTAAAATGTGGAAAGTGCTAACAGATAATGAAAACAGAACTTGAACCGAGGGGCCATCACTGAGCTAGAAATCTTCCTAGAGAAAAAAGAAGTTTGTCAGATGAAGAGGAAAAGGAAGGGAGAAAAAAATAGCAAGTATCAGAGTTCATAAAAGGGCCTGGTGTTCTGGGGACTATTGGACTGAGCACAGGAAACATGGGATGGGTGCAAATGAGCTTACAGTGAAAAATATAATAGTACATAATGATAAGTGACAGGTCACAGTAGACTACCAAATTTTTCCAGATATTTGCTATGCATATTCATATCTATCCATCTGTGTCTCTGTCTACCTCTCTCTCTCTCTCTCCTATCTATCTCATTTTCTAGGTAGCTAGCTAAAAATTTGTCAATCTATATACCCATCCACCTATCTTTCTCCTCAAATCGTATCACATATGTAACTATTTTGCAAACTGCTTTTTCTTAATACATCTTGAAGACAATACGAATTATAGATAGACAAACAAATGGAAAACAACAAAGAGCAGGGGTTGCTATTCTTATATCAGATGAAATAGACTTTAAATCAACAATAATCAAAAAGGACCAAGAAGGGTATTACATCATTATGTAAAGGGTTCAATTCAATTAGAAATCTTAACCATCCTCAATATATATGCACCCCAACACTGAAGCACCTAGGTTCATAAAACAAGTTCTTAGAGACTTATGAAGAGACTTAGATAACCACAAAATAATAATGGGAGACTTCAACACCCCGCTCACAGTATTAGATCATCGAGGGAGAAAACTAACAAAGATATTTGGGACCTAAACCCAACACTTGACCAAATAGACCTAGCAGATATCTTCAGAACCCTCCACCCAGCAACAACAGACTGTACATTCTTTTCATCTGCACCTGGCACATTCTCTAAAATTGACCATACACTCAGCCTTAAAGCAATTTTCAACAATTCAAAAAAGCCAAAATCATACCAACCACACTCTTGGATCACAGCACAATAAAAAAGAAATCAATACCAAGATCTTTCAAAACTATACAGTTACATGAAAATTAAACAATCTGCTCCTGAATGACTTTTGGGTAAACAATGAAATTAAGGCAGAAATCAAGAAATTCTTTGAAACTAATGGAAAAGAAGATACAGTACACTAGAATCTCTGAGACACAGCTAAAGTAATGTTAAGAGGAAAGTTTATGGTGCTAAACACCCACATCAAAAAGTTTGAAAGATCTCAAATTAATAAATCACACCTACAGGAACTAGAAAAACAAGAGCAACTGAATCTCAAAGCTAGCAAAAGAAAAGGAATAAAATCAGAGCTGAACTGAATGAAATTGAGACACAAAAAAAGATATAAAAGGCCAAGAAGACCAAAAGCTGGTTTTCTTTGTTTTGTTTTTTGAGATGGAGTCTCCCTTTGTCACCAGGCTAGAGTGCAATGGTGTGATCTCGGCTCACCGCAATCTCCGCCTCTTGGGTTCAAGCGATTCTCCTGCCTCAGCCTCCTGAGTAATTGGGATTACAGGCATGCATGCCCACTAATTTTTTATTTTTAGTAGAGACAGGGTTTCTCCATGCTGGTCAGGCTGGTCTCAAACTCCCGACCTCAGGTGATCTGCCTGCCTCGGCCTCCCAGGTGATCTGCCTGCCTCGGCCTCCCAGGTGATCTGCCTGCCTCGGCCTCCCAGGTGATCTGCCTGCCTCGGCCTCCCAAAGTGCTGGGATTACAGGTGTGAGCCACTGTACCTTGCCTCAAAAGCTGGTTTTTAAAAAGAATAAGTGAGATGGATAGATTGCTGGCTATACTAACATAGAAAAAAAGATAGATGATGTAAATAAACACAAACAGAAATGACAAAGGGGACATTACCACCAACCCCACAGAAATACAAAAAACCCTCAGAGACAACTACAAACACCTTGATGCTCACAAAGTAGAAAGCCTGGGAGAAATGGATAAATTCCTGAAAACATAAAACCTACCAAAATTGAACCAGGAAGAAATTGAAACCCTGAGCAGACCAATATCAAGTTACAAAATTAAATCAGTAATAAAATACCTACCAACTAGAAAACACCCTGGACCAGACAGATTCACAGCTGAATTGTGTCAGATGTATAAAGAAGAGCTAGTACCAATTCTACTGAAACAATTCCAGAAAGTTAACAAGGAAGGACTTCTCCTCAATTCATTCAATGAGACCAGCATTATTGCAACACCAAAACCTGGCAGAGACATAGCAACAAAAAACTGCAGGCCAATATCCTTGGTGAACACAGATGCAAAAATCCTCAGCAAAATACTGGCACACTGATCCCAAAATCTGGCAAAGACACAGTGACAAAAGAAAACTTCAGGTCAATATCCCTGATGAACATAGACACAAAAATCCTCAATAAAATACTGGCAAACCAGATCCAGCAGCACATCAAAAAGCTAATTTATCATAATTAAATAGGCTTTACCCCTGGGACGCAAGGTTGGTTCAAATCCATAAATATGACTCATCACATAAACAGGACTAAAAACAAAAACCTCATGATCATCTCAATAGACACAGAAAGGCTTTTGATAAAATTCAACACCCTTCATGTTGAAAACCCTCAACAAACTATGCGTTGAAGACACGTATCTGAAAATAGGGCCGTGTATGACAAACACACAGCCAACGTCATACTCAAAGCAAAATCTGGAAGCATTCCCCTTAAGAACTTGAAGCAGACAAGATGCTCACTCTTACTGCTCCTGTTCAACATAGCACTGGAAGTCCTAGCCAGAGCAATCAGGCCAGAGAAAGAAAGAAATAAAAGGCATCCAAATATGAGGAGAGGAAGTCAAACTGTCTTTCTTTGCAGATGATATGATTCTATACCTAGATCCTAAGTGAATTAATGCAGGATGAAAAAACCAAACACCGCATGTTCTCTCCTATAAGTGGGAGCTAAACATTGAGTAAACATGGACACAAAGAAGGGAACGATAGACAGGAGGGCCTACTTGAGGGTGGAGGGTGGGAGGAGGGTGAGGATCAAAAAACTGCCTATTGGGGACTATGCTCATTACCTGGGTGATGAAATCATTTGTATACCAAACTCCCGTGACATACAATTTACCCATGTAAGAAAATTTGCATGAGTACCTCCTGAACCTAAAAGTTTGGGAAAAAAAAAAACCTATCTAAACTTGAAAAAGTGCAGTAAAAATATGAAATAAAAGTTCCATTATGATCTTCTAGACTGTCATATATGCAGTCTGTCATTGACCAAAATGTCTTTAAGTAGGGCAGAGCTATACTTGCAAAAGATTCTATTTATCATTGAACCTATGGAGCAGTAGCAGAGATAAAACTGTCAATTAATGATAATTCTAATGAATTTTAGGAAAAAGGAAGTAAAGGATGTTTCGAAGTAAAGGGCAGAAAGTAAGTCTAAGCAGTGAGTGGAGCCCTCTTGAATGAATTAATCCATGCATGGATTAATGGGTTAATGGGTTATCAAGGGAGTGGGACTAGTGGCTTTATAAGAAAAGGAAGATCAGCACCATAAGACAGTGGGTGGGGGTGTCGGGAGACGAGAAGAGGAGGAGAGACCTGAGGTGGTACGCTGCCACTGGATTCTGCAGAGTCCCCATCAGCAAGAAGTTCCTCACCAGATGTGCCTCTCTAAACATGACCTTCTCAGCCTCCATAAAAATGAAATTCCTTTTCCTTATAAATTACCCAGTTTCAGATATTCTGTTATAAGCAACAGAAAAAGGACTAAGACAGAAATCTGTTTCTTATATTTAGTACCACATCCTTTATATAAATATACCAGAATGTACTTAATCATTCGTCTGGTGATGAACATTTAGGATATTTGCTACTGTAACTTATGCTGCCTTGCACATCCTTATGCATCTATTTGTATAGCTTTAAGGGAATAAACCTGTGGGATAGATTGATGGGCACAGAACGTAGCAAAGTTTTGACCAGTATTGCCAAATGATTTTCAAAGGCAAGTCACTCCCTTCCAAGTTATATGAGAATGCTTGTTTCCCAAATCCCTTACAACACCCACCCTATTCTTTTTGTTTTTTCATCGTAGTAGTACTTATTTATTTTTATGAACATTTTGTACAAGTTACTATGGTTTCTGAGAAAAACTTAGAAAATGAAAATAAGAAACTAGAGGGAAAAAGCATCTTAAATTCCACTTTCCATCTGGTCTGTAGCCTTGAAACTTTCACTGCGTAAGGATCAATTTGTGTCTTGTTTGGGCCATAACTGAGATGCAGCTAGTAAATGGAAGCAGAAGATTCCACTTCACAACAAATTTCTGGTATCCATTTAGCTCTGTTGATGCAAGGGGGCTTCAGAAACTGCTAGGAAAAGAACTCAAAGGGTTTCTCCAAGTGGCATTCAGATATATATCATGTGGCAGACTCTCAGCTATTTTATTTGTTTAATTTTTTTTTTTTTGAGATGGAGTCTCGCTCTGTCCCCAGACTGGAGTGCAGTGGCACGATCTCAGCTCACTGCAACCTCTGCCCCCCCCCAGATTCAATACATTCTCCTGTCCCAGCCTCCCAAGTAGCTGGGACTACAGGCGTGCATCACCATGCCCAGCTAATTTTGTATTTTTGGTAGAGATGGGGTTTCACCATGTTGATCAGGCTGGTCTTGAACTCCTGACCTCGTGATCCACCTGCCTTGGCCTCCCAAAGTACTAGGATTACAGGCATGAGCCACCACACCTGACCTGACTCTGGGCTATTTTAAACAAACCAAATCAAAATGATTGACTGTAGTTCTCCTGAGAGCAAGCCACCTGTTGGAAGAAAGAATTTGGCATAAATATCCAGACTTTGCAGTAGGTTCTATGTGTTGGACGGCAGCAACTAGTCTCAGGGACATCATGGTAGTCATTACTTGAAGCTTCTGATCCAATCTGGTAGGAGTGCTCCCCAAGGACAAGATGGCTAGATATGCAAACAATAGAACAATGATACTAAACTCTGCTTTTACTCTGCCCAGGCCACCCTGCTGTGGGACACCATCCCCTCCTTCCAGCCCCCTCCCCCACAAAGCATAACCACAGACAGAGAAACTTTTCTCTTTTTTTTCACAATAGACTGACCAGCAGGAGAGGCATTACAAAGGTTGAATGAATCAGAGGCTAGGGTGACTGAAAAGGAATGCGGACATTCACAGACGGGGACATTCACAGATCTTTGGCGCAGTTACTAGCAACCATGGTGAAGCTGCAATATGTCAGAGGCCAGTAATGGTCATAAGAGCAAGTGATATCTGCTCTCATTTAGGAGCCATGTGGCTCAGCCATGACTCTGAGTCCACTAAGTGGACTTGGGTGTCTGGAAGAGAGGAAGCTCTGTTTCTCAGAATTTGTAACTTCATGGATATACAAGTACTTAGTACTAGTGAAAACCCTTTAATGGTATCTCACCGATACAAAATGAAGTCCCAATTCCTTAATGGCTTTCAAGGATTTTTATGATCAGGCCCCTTCTTAAATTCTCAAATTTTCCTTGCAGTGAGCCTTTATGTCAACAGATCTCTTGCCCTGGAACACAAGCTGCTACATGTTCCCCTTTACCTGCCTGACTCTTCTCATTCTTTGGGACTCAGTTTACATATTATTTGCTGTAAATAGACTTTTATAAACATCCGAGGCTAGTTTAGTTGTCTTTCCTCTGTACTCTTGTGGCACCTTGTTCAAATTCCCATTACATAACATCTACCTTATATTGTATGACAGCATGATTGTCTATCTTAATCACAATAGCAGAAGATTGTTGAGGGGAGGGTCCACATCTTATTCATCATTCATTGTTGCACCCCCTCGACCACTGCCTGTTACTGTGCCTGCCACATAGTTCACACCCAATATATATTTGTTAAGTAAATAAATTAATGAATGAATGATCTTATTAAATAAGATGAAGAATAAGAAGAAGCACAAATTTGTTGGAAAAGATGAGGAGCTTAATTGTGTGCTTTTTAGTTTAAATATCTGTGGACATCTGAGAGGGTATGCTCAGCTATGAATACTGGCAGAGTTTAGTCATTAAGCTTCTCTACTTTTTTTTTTCACTCTCCTATTTTTTATTTATTTTTTTTACTTAAAATTCAGTAAAAACCTTTCTAATAATAAAAGAAAGGAAATTGGGAGACATACACACATACACACACACACACACACACACACGTAAAGAAATAAATTACTAATAATATCCTCTGTCCCCTCAGCAGAGGTTAATCATTGATAATACATGTGGATATTTCCTTCTGGTTTTATTTCCCTCCATTCCTCAGTTTCTCTCTCTCCCTCTGTATTTAACACAATTGGGTCATGTGCTTATTTAGCTGTTTTTAAATTCAGCACTGTTTCGTAAGCATTTTTCCTTGTTTCGAATTATTCTTTCAATACCTGATTTTTGACAGCTTTAAAATGTTCTAGGGCATGAAGCCACCGTAATGACTTTAATCATCCCTATTACTGGATATTTAGGTTGTTTCTGATCTTTTTGTTACAGATGATGCTTTGATAAACATAATTTCTTGCACAATCTTTGAGTCATTGTTTTCAAGAAAATTTGTACTGTTTTGACACACTCTCCAATGGCATTTGCTATGGTCTGAATGTTTGTGTCCCCCTGAAATTCACATGTTGAAATCTTAACCTTCAAGGTGATATTAGGAGGTGGAGACTTTGGGAGGTGATTGGGTATGGGGTGGAGTCCTCATGAAACACAGCAGTTCTCTTATAAAAGTGGCTTGCAGACAGACCCCTTTGCTCCTTTTATCATGTGAGAACACAGAAAGTAGGCACTGTCTAGGAACCAGAAAGTTGCCACTCACCAAAAACAAGCTCCTTGATCTTGAACTTCTCTTCCCCCAGACCTGTAAGAGATGAATTTTTATTGTTTATAGTATTCTGCTATAGCAGCCTGGATGGACAAAGACAGCACTGGTAAGTGCTTACCTTACTGCACCTTTGCCAATTTTGAGGATTGCATTTTTCAAACTTTGCCAACTTGACGGATTGAAAAATGGCACTCATTGATATATAAATTTGCTCTTGTTTGATTATTAAGATAGACTTCTATAATATATTTGTTGACCATTTATAGTTCTATAGACCCATTTTATTCCTTTGCTCACTTTCTTTGATAGAGGCAATGTTTATTATTTAGTGATAACTAGGTGTGTATATATTAATTTTTAATATAAACATTTAATACAAACATTTCTCCTAGTTTTATTCTTTATGTTTCTACGCTTTATCCTCCACCTTGGAGAAGAGTTACTGGAACTAAAAGATGTGATTTTAATAAAAGCTTGAAAATGAAAGTCGTTGTTTGAAGGTTCTGAAACAGGAGACTATATCAATCAGAAATGAATGATAACGAAAAAACTTACTGTAACCTTACCGAACTCACTTTTTAAGTCTACTAGCCCTTAAATGTTTTTGTTTTTTTTTTAGATTCCACCAGATTTTCTCCACAGATAATCATGTTGTCATGATTATCTCTTGCAAGCAAATAGACAGTTTTGCTTCTTCCTTTCAAATCTGGGTGATCTATATTTCTTTTTCTTGCTGTAATGTAGTGGCTGGAAACTCTAGTAAAATGTCACATGGAAGTGGTGAGAATGGACATCCTTGTCTTTTTCCTGATCTTAGTGGGAAAGATTCACACTTTACCATTAAGTATGATATTTATCTACAGGTTTTTTCTAGATGCTCTTTATCAGGCTGAAGAAGTCCTCTTCTACTCCTAATTTGCTAAGCATTTTTATTGGAAATGGATATTGAATTTTTTCTATATGTTTGCTCTGCATCTTTTGAGATAATCAAAGGTTTTTTTTTTCAAAGTTTGCTAATATATGAGTTACATGAGAAAAATTTTTAATATTAAGCCAAACGTGCATACTGGGATAAACCTCAGTTGGCTATGATGTATTATCCTTTAAAAAAAAAATTGTATGCAATTTACTAAACTTTTGTCTCTATGTTTATGAGGGATATTGGTCTACAGTTTTTTGTTTTTGAGGCAAGGTCTTGCTCTGTCACCCAGGTTGGAGTGCAGTGGCATGATCTTGGCTCACTGCAACCTCTACCTCCTGGGCTAAAGAGATCAGGACCCAGGTGTGTGCCACCACACCTGGCTAATTTTTGTATTTTTTGTAGAGGCCTGGTTTCACCAAGTTGCTCAGGCTGGTCTCGAACTTCTGGGCTCAACCTATCTGACCACCTCAGCCTCCCAAAATGTTAGGATTATAGGTGCAAGTCACTGTACCTGGTGGATCTATAATTTTCTTATGTATTTGGTTTTGGTATTAGTAATGTTTTGTGGAAAAGTTTATATAGAATTAACATTACTTCTTCCTTACATGTTTGGTGGATTTCACCAAAGAAGCCATGCGGGCCTAGAGTTTTCTCTGTCAAAATATTTTTCAGCTACAATTTCAATTTCTTTAATAGTTACAGGGAAGTTCAGGTATCTATTTCTTCCTAAGCAAGCTTTGATAGTTTGTGTCGATTGAGGAATTTAGTTTAAGTTGCTGAATTTATTGGCATAAAATTGTTCCTAATATTCAATTGTTATCCTTTAGTATTTGTAGAATTTGCAGTGATGCCACCTCCCATATTTCAGATAGGCGTAATTTGTAACTTCTTTCTCTTTTGACTCATCAATCTAGCTAGTGGCTAATTAATTTGATTGATATCAAGCAACTAGTTTTTTGTTTTATTGACTTCATTTTTTTTTATTTTCTATTTGATTAATTCTTGCTCTGATCTTTATTATTTATTTTCTTTTATTTTGGGTTTAACTTGCTCTTCTTTTTCTTGTTACTTAAGGTTGAAGCTGAGATCACTGATTTGAGATATTTCTTCTTTTCTACTATAGACCTAAACTATCTCCTAAAAACTGTGATCATTGTTATAAATTTCTCTCTAAATATTACTTTAACAGTAGGACACAAATTCTGGCATTTTGTATTTTCATTGTCATTCAGTTGAAAATATGTTCTAATTTTTTTTGCTTTTTTTTTTCACCCGTGGGTTGTTTAGAAGTGGGCTATTTAGTTTCCATATATTTGAAGACTTTTCCAAGGATGTTTATGTCTTCTTATTCAATTCCACTGTGGTTAGAGAACACACTCAATATGACTTGAATCCTTTTGAATTTATTAAGATTTGTTTTATACCCAGAAAAGTCTACCATGGTAAATATTACATGTACTTGAGAAGAATGTGTATTCTGCTCTTGTTGCATGGAGTATTCTATAAATGTCAGCAAGGTCAAGTTGGCTAATAGTATTGTTCAAATCTTCCATATTCTTACTGATTTTAGAAAATGTATCAGTAAACATTCATTTTTACTAAAAAATATTTTACTACTTCAGACATAGGATGAAAAACAAATATGATTTGTTTTCATGTGACTTTTGGGCTGTTATTGTCATCCATTTCACCAATACAAATGTTAGAAAGCCTACAGTCCATTGCCATTATTTTTATTTAAACAGCCTACATCTTTTAAAGGGATTTAAGTGACGAAAAAATTTCATTTACCCACGGAGTTCCATTCTTAATCTCATCATTCCTTTGTATTTCAATCTTACATCATTTCTTTTGTGTTTGAAGATTTTCTTAGCATTTCTTGTAGTGTGGGCCTGCTGGTTTTTTCAGCTTTTTAATCTGTTGCCTGTTTAAAAGTCTTTAATTAGCTTTCAATTTTAAAAGATATTTTCTCTGGGTTTAGAATTCTAGGTTAATAGTGTTTTTCTTTCAATATCTTGTTCTTTTCTCTTCTCACTTGAATTTTTTCCCAGTGACATAGCTGCTGTCATACTTATTATTATTTTTTCTACATGCAGTATATCTTTTTTTCCCTCTGGCTATTTAGATTTTTTTTTTCTTTATCACTTGTTTTGAGCAATTCTATTGTAATATGACTTGCTGTCATTTTTCTCATGTTTCCTGTGCTTGGGGTTAGTTAGGATTCTTAGACATATGGGTTTATAGTTTACATGAAATTCAAAAAAATTCAAACCATTGTTCCTTATAAAAATAATATTTCTTCTGTTTCCCCCCTTCACCTGCAGACATGGTGACTCCAATTTCATGTACATCCAGCTGCTTGATATTGTCCCGTAGATCCCTGATGCTCTGTTTATTTTTCTGACTCTCTTTCTCTCATTGTATTTGAAGTTTCCACTGCTGTGTCTTCAAGTTCACTAAAAATTGTTCTTCTGCATTTTATGCCCTGCTGTTAATCCCATCCAGTGTTTTTCATCTAACACATTGTAGTGTCATCTCTACAAGTTTGATATTGTATCTTTTTTATGTCCTCTATATCTCTAACTTTTTAAATATGTGGAATATTGTTATAATAATTGTTTTATTGTCTTTAGTTGCTAATTCTAACATTTGTTGCTCATTTTTTTCATGGACATTAAATACTTGCAATTTATTGGAGTACTTTATGTGCTGTTTCTTGGCCCATGTTCTCGTTTATAGGCCACGAGACAATGACTTGGCATTAGAAATTTGTTTTGTCCTGAAAGCATCACATGAAGAGTTATATAAATCAGTGTGATTCTCGCCCTTTACTTGGTCCTGATACCCTTGAAATGTACAATCACTCTCTTCAGTAAGAGAGGCTCGCTATGGTAGTAATTCTCAAGAAAGAAAAAGAAAAAGATCCCCACATCCCCTGTTTCTAAGGAGGGCATATCAGTTTCTCCGAAGGATCTGAAGGAAATACACACTGTAGCTTGCAAAAGTCCCTTAGGTGATTTTGATAAGCACTTTAAAGGTAGATGCCTCTTCTCCACTGAGATAAACTGATATAAACACTAATTATTAGACCGGTGAATCTTTATTTAGGGATCCTGAATGGTAACAGGGGAGGTGCCTAAGGCTACTTTCAGTATTTTAAAAGCCTAATAAATTTTCAGTGTTTAAAAATGTCTAAAGGCATTTATAGATTAAAAAAACTGACAGATAACCAGGAAGTCAATTATTTGCTTATACCTGAAGTTATAGCAACTGAGTATAGTATTACTGGCTACAGAGTGTTAATCAGTGACCCAGATAAGTGGGTTTATGTGAATAATATAACAAAGAAGTCAAAAATAGAAAATTAGTTAATTTTATGTAATAAGAATACTTTGATATTGTTTAATAGACATTATCTTTCAAAAATATGCAATTCCCGAAGGAAAATAATAAATAAACGTGTTCTTGTTGGTCAAAGCTGAAAACTACTGTATAGACCATATCCTTTTCTTAAGTACAGAATTGCATTTGGAATCCAGATTCTCTAAGAGTACAACTCTAGAAGCAAATAGAATTAGATGGAGAGAGAACCAAGGACAGCCCTCTTCTTTAGGCTTGGGAAGTGATTGTTATCCATGATTACTTAGACTCTCCTTTTTTTACTTTCAAAGTCATGTCACACACAACCTGAATTCCATTCCTTTCTAAGACATTGGGCTCCAAATCTTGTTTCCAGAAAAAAACTTCCACAGTATTGTGCTGCTATGATTTTCAAAAGCATTTCACAGAGTGAGCTTCTCACATTTCTAAAATATCTAATTAAGTTGCCTAAGATGGTCAAACTTTTAATTTTGCTGAACACGTGATTTGTGAACTTTTTTTTTGCAGTAAAGTACTCATAACATAAACTTTGCCATTGTCAACATTTTAAGGTGTATGTTTCAGTGGCATTTAGTACATTCAAAATGTTGTGCAACCATCACCACTCTCTAGTTCCAGAAATTTTTCACTATTCCAAATGGAAACTCTGCGTGTTTCATTTTTTGAAATTCAAACATGTATAGCTGGTCACAGTGGACATGTTTTTAGAAAATCTCTGTAATTTTTCCTCTCTAAGAGGAAGGAAGTAATTTTTTGCAGTTGTCAGTCACAGGTTTCAGGAGCAGCCCGTCTGAAATCACAACTTCAACTTACCAGAAAATGAAGTCAACTTGATAAAGTTATTCTAACAAAAATATCCGGTTAAAATTTAAGGTATTATAACAGTAACATAAACACAAAATATTGAATATAACCAAGTAATACTTCACATACAATCATGATTTGTTTTCCTTTCTATTGATAGAATGTCATTTTGAATACTTGTATCATCTTCAAGAGCAAATAGCTGAGTAGCGCTGTTTGAGGCACTTTCTGAACAAGCACTTCTGCTCACATTTTCCTTCTCTTGGGGAATGGAGCGCTCACTAGCCCACACCAGAAGCCTGAGCAATGGCCTCCACTTATCCAGCCTCTTGCATTTGACACAAATATTTGTTGAGTATTCTTCCATGTCTCAGGTACTGCTCAAGGCTCACACAATACAGTGGGGAAACCCAACACATAACAGCTGATATGGTTTGACTGTGTCCCCACCCAAATCTCATATCAAGCTGCAGTTCCTATAATCCTCATGTGTCATGGGAGGGGCTTTGTGGTAGTTAATTAAACCATGGGGGCCATTATCCATTGCTTCTGTTCTCATGATAGTAAGATCTCACGAGATCTGATGGTTTTATGGGGGCTTTCCCCCCTTGCTTGGCACTTCTCTATCCTGTTGCCTTGTGATGAAAGACGTGTTTGCTTCCCCTTCCGCTATGATTGTAAGTTTCCTGAGGCCTCCCTAGCCATGTGGAACTGTGAGTCAATTAAACCTCCAGTTTTAGGCAGTTCTTTATAGCAGCATGAGAATGGACTAATACAAGAGCCTAATCTTTTTCCCAATTATTTATCCCAGTTCCAGTTAATTTTCAAGTCTAGTCACTCTTACCATTCAAAACTCAAATCCTTTCTCTCTAATCCTTCAGTTTAGGCAATGCCTCCTAACTCCTAATTCTCTCCTTATCTTCATTCATTTATTCAATATATAATGATTGAGTGATACACTGAGCAGTATTGTGCTAGGTGATAGGGGCACTGGTGAAACAAGAGGGTCTAGAGTGTAGGGGTGGGGGGCATCATTTAGTCAAGAGATCCCATCCCTGAGAAAGCGAAGGTTAAGGTTAGGCTGAGATCTTAATGAAAGGCATCAAAGTCACAGACAGATGCGTCCAATATGAGAGAGAACAACCCATTTGGGGTTCCTGAGAAGTGGAAATGAGAGCTTAGTCCCTTGGAGGTACTGGAAGAAAGCTCATCATCAGTGGAATAGAACCAAGGACGGCTGGGAAAAGTGGCTCACACCTGTAATCCTAGCACTTTGGGAGGCCAAGGCAGGAGGATTGCTTGAAGTCAGGAGTCTAAGACCAGCCTAGGCAACATAGAGAGATCTTGTCTCTACTAAAAACCTAAATAAATAAATAAATAAGCTGGGTGTGGTGGTATGCTCCTGTAGTCCCAATGACTCAGGAAGCTTAGGAGAGAGGGTCACTTGAGGCCAGGAGTCCAAGACCAGCCTGGGCAACATAGCAAAACCCTGTCTCTACAAAAAATACAAAGAATTAGCTGGGCATGGTGGTGTGCACCTGTAGTCCCAGCTACTGAGGAGACTGAGGTGGGAGGCTCACTTGAGCCCAGGAGGTTGAGGCTGCAGTGAGCTGTGATTGTGCCACTACACTTCAGTCTGGGCAACAGAGTGAGAACCTATCTTTTAAAAAAAAAAAGAACCAAAGAAATAGAGATGGGGTTGATTGGATGGGTTCCTTGGACCAGATTGAACAAGAATTTGTGAATCCTATTAAGATTTTTTGCCTCTTTGTAAGGGAAATGGGATAGCAAATCATCGTTTAAGCAATGGAGTAACCTGATCTGATTGCATTTTTAGTCGACTTATGAGAATGGATTGAGAGACTCTTTGAGACTGATACTCCGGTACCAGAAAGAAATGATGGTTACTTGAAGGTAATGGAAGGATGAAGAAGAGGTGGAGCAAAGGTTGGATTATCTGAAGTCCCTGCTCTGAACTATAGACAAAGTGATTTCTCCAAAACGCCAATTAAATCTTTATTTTTATATATACTTTATGTTCTGGGGCACATGTGCAAAGCGTGCAGGTTTGTTACATAGTTATACATGTGCCATGGTGGTTTGCTGCATCCGTCACTCTGTCATCTACATTAGGTATTTCTCCTAATGCTATCCCTCCCCTGACGCCCCCAGCCCCCAACAGGCCCTGGTGTGTGATGTTCCCCTTCCTGTGTTCATGTGTTCTTATTGTTAAACTCCTACTTATGAGTGAGAACATGTGAACACCAACTAATTCTAATGGTGCCCTGCTGGAAACTGTTCAGTGATTCCCCATTGCCACCTGGCTAAACACCTTGAAATGTTAAGCTTTCCCTGGATTGGCACCAGCTTACTTCTCTAGATGTCTTTTCACTTTCCACCATCCACTTTAAATTTCAACCTTATTAAATTGACTTGCTGTTCATTGAGTATGCCTCACACTCTCTTGTGCCAGATTTCCTCTTTCTTGGAGCAACCTTGCACCCATCCCTGTGCTTCAGGTCTTAGCTTAATAACCTCCCTTTCTTGACTTCATGACTGGGCTGATGGCCTTTCTTATGTGTTCCTATATGCCCTGCTTTTACTCTATAGTAGCACCTCTTCAGTTTTCCCATCTGTCTTTCTCAATATAGTGTAAGCTTCTTGAGGTCAAGGATTTGTCCACCTGTGAATCACTACTACAGAGAACAAGACTCAAATGTAACTGTGGGGTCAATACTGACTAAGTGAGTGAATGAATGACAATCTTTTCAAAGAGCTGGTCCAAGAATTAAAGTGGAGTCTCAGAAGATTTGAATAAAATTGTTTTGCCAATTTGCAAGGGTCTCAAAACTCAAGAAAAGACAAATTGTTTTTAGGGTAGATTAGTTCCCAGGCAATTAAGCTGTAAATATACTCTGACGTTTTTCTGTAGAATAGTGATCTCTACAATGATTTGGAATATTCCACATAAAGTTTCTGACATCAGATCAAAGGAGCAATTTTTTAATGCTAGGAAAAGTTAAGTTTTAAGTAAATATTGCCTTTATTATAAAGGAAAGAAGGATTATTTAAAATTGTGTAATGGTTGAACATGTTATACAGCTGACAGCTTCCAGGACTCTTTCTGTTAATGTGGAATTAAAACAAAAAATGAAGAGCAATATTTTGTCATCTAAAAACTGTCAGGTGAGGGGAATTGGGACAGAGAGCTTATAATTAACCTAGCCATAGTTTTGGGAACATCTGTGTCTCAAAATTTCTTAATGATTTACAACAATTTTGGTTTCTATATTTCATTTGAAATGACACTTGGATTCTTTTATGCAAAATGCCAGAGTGTTAAATTAGTACCATTTAGACAGACTTTGAGTAATATTCTATCAACATCCTGGCAGATCCCCTCCTAATTGCACGAGTTTCCATGGCAAAGGTTGGGCCTTGTGCTAGGATATAGAAGAGAGAAATGGCTATTCAATTAGGCTACTCCAAGATCAAGAGCTTTGGAGTCATTTTTTACTCTTCTTTTTCCACATCCCACACCTTTAATCCATCAGGAATTCTGTTGGCTCTAACTTCAAAGAACAGCCAGAAGGATCTTTCTAATTCTTACTACCTTTACCACTACCATTAGGTCCAAACCACCAGAACCTCTCACCTGGATTCTTGAGATTGCCTCATAGCTGTTCTTCTTGCTGCGACTCTTGCAACCCACCCCCGTTATGGTCTAGTCTCAATGCAGCTCACAGATGAGTCCTTGTAAAACATAATGCAGATCAAATTATTCTTCTATGACAAACCTCCCCTGTTACTCAGAGTAAAAACTAAAGACCTTGCAATGATGTAGTAACTCACCTCTAAAATGGCTTTCAGTGATCCTCACATCTTGATGTTCCTATCCTTAGAATTCCTTCTATGCAGAATCAGGAATCAGTGTGTGACTTCCAGTTAGGTCACAAAAGGCATTGCGGCTTCTGTGTCAGTCTCTTGGATTATTTCCTTGAGGGAAGCCAGAAACCATGTGGTGAAACCACCTTTGCAAATATTGTGACCACAAGAGAAGTCTAGCATGGCTGACTATCTTGCTTCTAGCCTCACAGGCTGCCAGCTGTCCTTGCTCATTCCTGGACATAGGCCAAGCTAACCACGGGAGAAATTTAGTTTACAGCTTAATTTTAAAGTGAGATTAATAATGGTCTCTCCCTAAAACTGGTCCCCTCCTTGTTTGGGGTCCCAAACTGTCTTTGTAAGTTGAATGAAGGGCCATGAGATTAGAATTGTGGGAGGGGCTTGAATTCTGCTAAGATGTAGGTGTAGCAAAATGATAACCAGCTATTGTCTCCTAGCTTGCCTTTCTATAGTCTCTTGCTGATCAGAAGTCATGTGGCAGAGGTCATAACATTTATTACTTTCCCAGTTGCTCCCACAGATAGCATCACTATTGTAAAACCTAAGATTGATCTTTTGAGATATTTTTCAGACTTTTGCATTCTGGCAGCCAATCTATTCCACCCAGACCTGGGACTCATGACTCAGCTGGCCCTGTGTCCCCCTCCCACCCAGAGGCAGACTCAGCTCATGAGGATGCTTTTGCACACACCTATAAGTTCATCCTAATCAATCAGCAGCACCCATTCCCTAGTCACCTGCTTACCCAATAAAAACCTTAGCCTCTGAGTTCTTGGGGAGACTGAGTTGAGTAATAACGGTTTTGTCTGTGTAGCAGGCAAGAAGGCTCCATTGGGCCTATAGAGCAGAGCCCTCAAGCAATTCTGTAGAGAAAACACACAGAGAAGAAGAGAGTGTCCTGAGCAACAGCTGACACCAATTCTTTGGCTGTGTGATGAACCTCTTCCAGCCTCATCCAGGCTTCAGATGTTTGCAGTCCCACCTGACACCTGACTGAATCTCCCGAAGAACTCCAAGTCAGAATTGCCTAGCTAGGCCACTCCCAAATTCCTCACATACAGAAAGTGTAGGGGACAGGAAATAAATATTGTTCTTCTAAGCCACAAAGTTTGGGGTGATTTGCTCTTCAGTGGGACAGCTAGCATCATCTTCCCCATAGTGAGGTCCTCTCTGACCTCCAACTTTCTCTTTTTTCTCTCTTTCCCTTATTTACTTTCTTGACTTCCGCCATCAGCTTGCTCCCACTTTAAGATACCTGTTTGTACTTACTTTCCTCTTCCTGCTCTGAATTCCTCCTTGGGTGTCCCTGAAGCTTGCCGTGTTGTTTCCTCTACATTTCTGCTTAAATGGCTCACTGCTCTTCAGCCCTTTGTCCTACCTCATTTTTTCCCTAGGACTTGTCACCATCTGACTTACTATATGTTTACTTATTTGTATATCATCTGTTTTCTACAAGACAAACTCCATGAGAACAGGAACTTTGTATATTTTATTCAGTGTTTGAATCCCCACTACCTACAGTGCCTGTTATTTAGACGTACTCAAAAAATAGTTGTTGGAAATACTGAATGTGGGCAAGAATGAAGGAATGAATGAGGGAAATGTTGCCACTTCGGAAGGGCTATAGGAATTCTTATGAGTAAGGAGAATATTTTAAATTTACCCCAATCCTATCCCCATGACTTAGGTTGAAGCCATTTGCTGATTTCCATCAAGTGTATATTTAAGTCAAGAAATACCAGTCTTTTACCATAATTGTAACAATGTTCTAAAAATTGTTAGCCTCAAAATGCTACTTGCAACACAAGTTCTGTGGCTAAATAAATAATCCCTGGGAACAGTAGGTTTTATATCCTCCTTCAGAAAATTCACAGTGTACATGGGCACATAAAAAACACTGAGAAGTCCTGCAAAAAAGACACTTTACATTATTTAACTCAATGTTTCCCAAATTCACTTACTTAAAGAATGCCTTTTTTTGTTTGTTTGTTTTTTGGCAGTAGCACAATCTCAAATAGCTGGGACTACAGACGCATGTCATTATGCCTTGCTGATTTTTACATTTTTAGTAGAGACGGGGTTTCACCATGTTGGCCAGGTTGGTCTTGAACTCCTGACCTCAAGTGATTCACCTACCTCAGCTTCCAAAAATGCTGGGTTTACAGGCATGAGCCACTGCTCTCAGCCAAATGCTTTCTTTTTAATACATAACTGGAGTTCTAATTGATAATACAAGCACTCATGAAGTCCTTCCCACACATCAGATTCTATACCAACCATATCCTCGTAATAACTCTATAAGGTAACTATTACTATTATCATCTTCATTTTACAGATGAGGACACTGAGGCACTGACAGGTTAAGCATGCCTCTTGAGGTTGCACAGTCAGTTAACTGGCAGGGACAGGATCCACACCCAGATGTTGCTGGTGTGCCCACCAACACTGTGAATGAGACATTGAGCTCCTTAACGGATACTACTTTAAGTTTACCCTTTCTGTGAGTGCTAATAGCAGTCATGGGCAATCCCCTTCCTCTTCAGAGAACAAACCTCAGTATGCTGTCCTCATAACAACAAATTAGAGCCGCTTTCCTATCACACGTGGCCTCAAATACTTTGATTACTAAGAATTTACCTTATTTCTAAATTTCTCTGAGGTTTAACAGAAAAAAGTTTCTAGCTGAAAGAAACTGATCTAGTGATAGAATTTTACATAACAGAAGAGTCTGGAAGAAGATTCTCTGACGTTTGGCTTCAGAGTTTATGTGGAGTGGTGGTTCCCCAGACTGGCAGCATCAGCATTACCTGGGAACTTGAGAAAAATGCACATTCTTGGCCTCACCCTTGGGCTTTAGAATCTGAAACTGTGTGGGTGGGACCCAGCAATAAGTTGTTTAATGAGCTCTCCAGGTGATTCTGATGCATCCTCAAGTTGAAGGTGGTTCTTTTGTGCACCTACGTGTAATTCAGCCTGGGTGATACCAGCATCCCAAAGAGTAAAGGTCAGCATTCTTTCGTCATGTGTGTGTCTGTGTCTGAATATACTAATTTGTGAATTTCATAGCAAATCTATAGAATCTTTAAAACATATTTTAGTCATACATCAAGTCTAAATAATTTTTTCAGTGGAAAAATGAAAAGAAAGGTGTTGAAATTCCCTTGACTTTTAAACAGAATCTATTTAAGAGAGCAGTTAGAGAACCTTCTTTAGAATCCAAAAGGAATGCATTTAATTAATAGTTCAGGTTTATTATAGCTAATAAGCTAGTTATGTTTCCCCTGTCTGGCAAGTGATAATTGCCTTTTAATATTTTTCTTCTCCGTGTTGTAACATACTCAAAAGAATATACATGGTAACACCTGCAGCATGCTAGAGCTGACCTGACAGTCTAGGGTAAACAGATGGTGTACATCTCTTTCTGTCTCTGCCTCCTGTGGTGTCATATGGGTGGCTTGAAATCTCCAGTAATGGGAGTATTTACATCATGGAAATCAGCAAATGTTACACAGCATAGCTGCTTTTTTTTTTTTTTTTTTTTCCTGAGACAGGGTCTTGCTTTGTTGCCCAGGCTGGAGTGTAGTGGCGTGATTACAGCTCACTGCAGGCTTTACCTCCTGGGCTCAAGCAATTCTCCCTCTTTAGCCTCCCAAAGTGCTGGGATTACAGGCATGTGGTGTGAGCAACTGTGCCTGGCCTGCATTTTTTATTTTTTAATTTAAAAGGTGAACTGTTAAACATTTGCCAGCACACCACTGAAAATGTCTGAAAGAATGGTCATTGAAGCACAGAGAAAAAAAGGAGGGATAAGCAATTATCTAAAGGGCACCATTGAATTAGAAATAACAGTTATGCAAGTATTAAAAAAGAATCCGTTACGTCATTGAAGGACATTATTGTCAAGTGAGAACAATTTGCTGGATAACATGCATAGTATGATACTGCTTTTTGTACATTATTTTTAAAAGACATAATGCTCTTGCACACTTAATAGTCTATAGTGTACACACAACTTTCAAATGGAAACTGGGCCACACACACGGTTCTGTAGTGGACTAGGCCGGCCTGATTTTTCATGGTGCAACAGAAAGAGTGCAGGCTTGGAAGAAGATCAACCAACATTTGAGTCCCTTCCTAGCAGCATGACCCTGGTCAAGTTGTTTAACCTTCCTTGGCCACAGTTTCCTCACTTGTGAAATAAAGATTCTGATACCCTTTCCTTAAAGTTATTAGGAGACTTACATTAGTAAGCATCTCAACTGGTGCTGAGTAAGGTAACAGATAAATTTTAGGTACCTTTCCCCCTCGGGGAGCCCAGTAATGGCAGCAAGAGGAGCATGCAATGGGTGTAATCCTGGGTTGATGACCCATGCCCAGGACATGAGGGAAAGTCAGGGGCCATGGTTCAGGGAGAAGGGGACGCCCTGTGGTGGTTAATGATGGAGTGTAGGGCTCAGAGAGTGCTAATGAGCTGCGTAATTGACAGATCCAGAGAGTTTTACAGGTGGTATGGGTGAAAGGAGAGTGCAGGTAATGTAGACACATGGACTAGGGAACAAGACCTCACAAGGCAACGCAGCCCAGGAGCTCATTATGATTTAGGGGCTGGTCTGAGAGATTAAGACTGCAGTGAGCCATGATCGTGCCACTGCACCCCAGCCTGGATGACAGAGTGTGATCCTGTCTCAAATAAATAAATAAATAGGGTCTAGGTCTGGTCTTCAATCCCAAGGCCCAGGAATTTCATTTTGTCAAGGGATCCAGCGGCCATCAGACCTTGACGATGGGTTCATTGGCTGCTATGGCAGTTAGGGCGACTTTGGTAGTAAATCACTAAAAACCCAATTTAAAAGTGTTTGAACAGGCAAAGTTTTTAGCTGATATATCTGAAAACGCAGGAGTTGATGTCTGCAGGGGCCCTTATTGTTGCCTGCCTACTGTCCAGTCCATCCATCCTCCTCGTGTAGCTGCAGTGCAGGTTCAGGAACCGGCCAGGCTCTGAGGGTCAGTCTTGAGTAATTTAAATCAATCATGGCAATCTCCCTTCTTTTCCTACCCCCTTGACAGTGATTGTTTCAGGAATGGGTGAACCTATGTCAGTTCGGGCTAATGCAATATGAAGAATCACACTCATTTTTGAGAAACGGAACCATGGAAATCCAATCCCATCCGCTGGATGTGACAGAGGAAGTGAGTAGCCCTGATGTCAATGTTAGCCAGTAAGTATGAGGGTGTCAGAGGTGGGATGAGGCACTCTGGATGGTAGAGCAAAGCAAAGAACCTGCCTTCCGATGACATCATTCAGCTGCTGAATCAATTGACCTGAAGCCTGTTCTACCACTGGAATTTCTACTTTGCAAGGCATACGTTTCCACACTGTTGAAGGTAGTTCGGTTTTCTGCCCCCGGCTGCTGAGATCATCCTGGTTGACAGACATGGGCTTTGGACTGGGTTTGGTCCAGGTTCTGGCTTGTGACTCCTATCATTGTCCCACTCTGCTCTCCTCTGTGTATCTGCTTCATTCTCAGACCAAAGTAGCTGTATTAGTGGAAGCTGTCTTAGTCAACGTTCTCCAGAGAAACAGAACCAAGAGGAGAGCGAGAGAGAGGTGGTGAGAGAGAGAAAGAGAGAAAGAAAGGGAGATATTTATTTTAAGGAATTGGCATATCATGCTGAAGTCTTGTCTGGAGGCCACCTGCCAGCCAGCTTCCCTATACCTCAGGGAACCCCACTGTTTTTCTCTTATGGCCTTCAACTGATTGGATGAGGCCCATCCATATTATGGAGAGTAATCTACTTTACTCAGAGTAAATCGAACATTTAAAAACCTTTCAGCAGCATCTAGCTGGCTATTTGACCAAGCAATGGAGCATTATAGCCTAGTGAAGTTGACACATAAAATTAAGCATCAAAATAGCAAACAAGCTTCCCGTGAAGTCCAGGAGTGAGATGCCTCCTCCTTCACCCTCAGGAATAGAGATCATTCCTGTTCCAGTTTTCTAGGCAAGACTCTTGAGTTTCACTCAGTTTAGATTGGGTTAGGTCATGTGCCAAAATCTGAATCAATCCCTGTGGCTGTGTTGTAATATGATTATTGGCTAAAAACAATCAGGGCCTGCCCTGAGTTGGAGGTGGCGTCAGTTAGCTTAGAAGCACAAGGGCTGCAAAGTGAGGTAACTGATTAGGAAAAGTTTTACTGACTAGATGGGGAAAGGGGAGAAGGATGTTAGATAAACAACCGCAAGTGTTGGCTATCCTGACCAAATATAATGGATATGGGTTTGTCAATTATAGTGCCAACTTAATCACGGCAAAAATAGAAACGTCAACCAGACCCAAAGGTTTGTGTCAGCTAATTCGTACCAAACAACTTTCTGATCACAATTTGGTTTCCTGTGAAGCTCATAGAAAAGATTCACAGGAAACAAAATTGTGATCAGAAAGTTGTTTGGTGAGCATGAAATCCAATTTTATCCAATTCATAGCAAACAAATATTAACTGAGTGTCTACTAGGCAGGATGAAATTAACAACTGGTGCCATCAAGTTATGGTAGACTAATGTGCTTATTACACCATTAGGCTGCACCTACAAGTCTGGACACTAATGCTGAAGT
This sequence comes from Cebus imitator, assembly GCF_001604975.1. NCBI lineage: Eukaryota > Metazoa > Chordata > Mammalia > Primates > Cebidae > Cebus > Cebus imitator. The sequence goes on along the minus strand of NW_016107360.1, from coordinate 8,839,018 downwards.
CACACTGCTAAATGTTCACTTTCTGTTCCTAGCGTTCTAGTCCTAGGCTAACATGCCCTTGTAGCAATGCGGTCTTTCTTCATGCTGAGTGTAATAAAATGGAAAAGATTTAAACTTTTGTGTTTTGCAATTACCTTCCTTGATTAGGATTTAAAGGCCTCAGCCATCCCTTATACATTTTAAAACCACAATATCAAATTGTAGGAGTACTTTGTTGCTCTGAAGAAATTCCTCCTTGTGATTGTTACAACCATCAACTTCCCAGCCCAGACTCCACAAAGCATACAGGGTGACTTTCTTGTCTTTTAAGCCAAAATTCTTTTTTAAAACTTTTTTTTTTTAAAAAAAAAACAGCTTTATTGAGGTATAATTGATATACCAAAGACTGCACATATAGTATTTAGTGCATACAATCTGATGAGTTTGAATATACGCATATACCCATGAAATTATCACCATAATTGAGGTAATAAACATATCCATCACATCCAAAAGTTTGCGCCTCACCCCCTTTGTGGTAAGAACTGAGATGGAATAGGAACTTTTTGTAGGGTCCTGCCTCAACTAATTGCTGCAACCTACGATCATTTTTCCTGCTCAGCCTTGTGGAATTTCCTCCCTGGATGCTCGGTTTCTCAAGATCCTCTCCCCTGTAACTATGTAATTTACCTCACCCTCCTCTCTACTTGAAACTGATAACCTCCACCCTTATGATCATGACTGTTTGTAATAGATGACCCCTACCCTTGTGACCATGCATCCCGTGATGCCCTTTCCCTTCCTAAAATAGGTTACCACCTTTAACTGACCACTTGTCCCAGCCTATAAAACCAATTCCTATCCCACTATCCTCCGCTGACCCTCTTTTTGGACTCAGCTCGCCCGCATCTGGGTAAATAAACAGCCATGTTGCTCACACAAAGCCTTCCTGGTGGTCTCTTTAAGTGAGAAACACGCCTGACATTGGCCTTTGAACATAATATTTTCCTGCCTAGAATACTTCCTTTTTTTTTTTTTTTTCAAGACAGAGTCTTGCTCTGTCACCCAGGCTGTAGTGCAGTAGCACAATCTCGGCTCACTGCAACCTCCACCTCCTGGGTTCAAGCGATTCTCCTGCTTCAGCATCCTGGGTAGATGGGATGAAAACTTTCCATATTACCTCAATTATGGTGATAATTTCATGGGTATATGCGTATATTCAAACTCATCAGATTGTATGCACTAAATACAAAAACACCACGCTTGGCTAATTTCGTATTTAGAGACAGGGTTTCACCATGTTGGCCAGGCTGATCTTGAACTCCCAACCTCAGGTGATCCACCCACCTTGGCCTCCCAAAGTGCTGGGATTACAGGCATTAGCCACAGTGCCTGGCTGAAGACTTCTTTTTCTTTCTTTAGCTCTTTGTCATCCTTAAGGTGTATGTTTAATTGTCTTCCTTCAGGAAGCCTCTCTCACCATCCTGTTTCCCCTGCCACCAAGTTATTTATTTCTGCTATGCTTTTCCGTGGCCCTAGACCCATAGATCCCACAGATCTCCTCCCTGGCACTCATCACATGTTCTCCTCTAGACTATAAGCTTCTTGAAGGCAGGGGCATGTCTCTATTGCTTACAGGTTATCCCCTGTGTCCAACTTGGTACCACCCCAAAAAGATATTCTTTAATTGTCTGTGGAACAGCAAAGGAAGTGTTGAAGAAGAGAAGAATGACTCATCATTACTATTACTAAGCACCGTTCTGGATAAGGTGTTGTGCTAGGCCACTGGGGATATGAAAGTGTTGGATTAGGTTCCACAGATAACCGAGTTAGTGAAACAGATGGTGGAAACATACAATTCACAATCTCACAGAGCCTATGTTAAAGATGGAGTAGATAATGCAGGTCAGGGTTTCCCAGCCTTAGCACTGTTGACATTTGGGACTGGTATTTCCTATGCATTGTTAAGCTGTTCAGCAGCATCCTTGGCCTTTACCCAGGGCACCAGGAGCATCCCTACCACAAGCACCTCCAGCTGTGATGCCAAAATGTCTCCAGACACTGCCAAATGTCACCATGAGTGGCAAAATCACTCCTAATTGAGAACCCCTGAGGTAGACGTTGATGATCTGTGGCCTGGAGCAAGGATGGAGAATTCAAAATTGGGGCAGAAGCTGGAGACTCGCAAAGTCCAGGGAATGGCTCGGCTGTCTGGTTCATGTGAAGCCAAGAGTGTAGAGGAAGCAAATAAACACAAAGTCGGAAAGGCTGGAGAACGTGATAGCTGAGGAATATGGAAGAAGGAGTGGGTCAGAGAAGAAGAAAATAAGCCAGCGTTCAAACCTCAGTGTGGTTGGGACAAGTTACTTAATTTCATGAAATCTCAATTTCATCGTCTGTAAAAGTGGAATAGTAATTATATCCACTTTGTAGAAATAGAGTAAGGATTAGATGAGGTAATATATTCAAGTGCTTCATATGCTTATTGGTTTTGAGCAAGTGCAATAAATGTTAGCTACTATTATTAGGCTTTAAAAGAAATGATAGGGGAGATAGAGAATTAAACTTGAAAGTTTTAATATTTAATTCTCTAGCTCCCCTATCATTTCTTTCAAAGTTTAATAATAAAAAAATTAAAAATTAGAACTCTTAGGATAAAAAATGAAATTATACTTGCAGTCTAAATAAGTTTAATAAAACTTAGTAAATTATTATTACAGAGAAAATACATTAGCATAAAAGTCACATAGCTATAAAAGCCAAGTATGTGAAAAAAAAAAGGGTTTCCAAAGTGAATGGTGCATTAAATATTTGACTTCTCCTTTCTTGCTTTTGATCTAAAATATATAGGTTCCAAAAGGTCCAGGAAATAGGCAGCTTAGGCTTGCTTTTGTTTTCAAGGTAGTTCTATGCCTAGCGTATTTTACAGGATCTCTAAAAGCAATTAAGATGAAGGTTTTATAATGATGCTGCTGGGGATGTCAGTCTTCTGAGCTCTGAGGGGCTGGCTTTTCTCAAGTATCTCTGTGGCTCCTGTAGCCCTTAGCACACTTACCTCCCTGCTTGAGGTAGCTCTGCAAATGTGTATTGAATTGAATTGAATCAAATTGCCTTAATGAACTTCAAACAAGGCTTCAGGTGACTTTGGATTAAACCAGACCAGTTCCTCCAACCTCTTGTGGCTCATCACCAATGGAAGAGAACACGTTTCACATCTGTTCAGAAAGCAGAAAGCCTGCTGATTTAGACTAGTCTTGTTTTGTGCTTCCATAATGAGTTAAAAATCCCTCTCCCAACAGTCCTGTGCTTCATGTGCTCCACTGTGCTGTTAAATGAATTTTGCAGTTGTGATGTGTATTGTTTGTTTGTAATTTCAAGGTAGAACAAAGAATGCCACTGAATGATAAAATACAGGAAAAGAAACCTAGATATAGGACTGTTAAACACAAACACACACACACATACAAAACAACAACGACAACCCGAAAAACGTCTCAAGTGATAAAGTGTGTTTTCAGGGTTTGTTTTTGTTTTTGTTGAGACAGGGTCTTGCTCTGTTGCCAGGCTGGAGTGCAGTGGCACCACCTCGGCTCACTGAAACCTCTGCTTCCCAGGTTCAAGCAATTCTCCTGCCTCAGCCTCCCGGGTAGCTGGAATTACAGGCACACACCACCATGTCCAGCTAATTTTTCTATTTTTAGTAGAGACGGGGTGTCACCATGTTAGCCAGGATCGTCTCGAACTCCTAACCTCACGATCTGCCCTTCTTGGCCTCCCAAAGTGCTGGAATCGCAGTCGTGAGCCACCGCGTCCATCCAGGATTTGTTTTAATGAGCTGCCGAAACCCTGTCTTTTATAAGAAGGCCCAAAATACCAAGTTGAGATTTTTATTGCAGCATTTTCTGAATCAACTCAAGCTCTGTTGATGAGTCAGTAAGTTTCTATTATGGGCTTCATAAAAATTCAATGCAGTCGTGTAAACAATGAAGTTTTGGTTTTTTTTTTTAAATAAAAAGCAAATAAACAGTACTTTGATTGACTGCTAATTGCCTTGTAGAGGTTGGCCAATTGCCTCCTCTTGGATTTCCCAAGGGTCTTTTATCCTTAAGACTGTTATTTTCAGGCAGAAAAATCCATCATATTTTTGAAATTCATAGCTGAAAGAGACAGAGAGAGAGAGAGGTTTTCAGAGGTTTCTAATTATGGCACTTAGAATACAGTCATGGTTTCTTTTTTCCTCAAGGTCTGCCACCTTGACTTTTCTCTCTGCTATTGACTTTGACTTCCCTATAGCCCAAATCAACTTTAGAGTTGGGAGTCAACAGCCATTTTTTTTTTTTTTTTTTTTTTTTTTTTTTTTTTTTTTTTTTTTTTTTTTTAGTGAAAGCCCATGAATCATTTCTTAAGTAGTCTGCCTTTCAGGAGGAATGTTGATTTCTTCCACCAACTGTGACCATCCCAGCTCATTTGTGCTCCATCTGCCTCCCAACAATGACAGACGAGATCATGGGGGCTTTCAGACATGCTGATGACAAACAGCCAAAGACAGGTGACAATGAGCACCAGCCTTGGGGTACTTTGTCACTGAGATTTTGGAATTATTACGCTCCAATTTACTTAGGAGTGGAATGGAATTTGTAGAGGGTACTTTGGACTCAGATTAAAGGTCTCTAACTTCTACTGTGCTCTTCTAGAAAAAGCAGGGCCACCCAGTTGGAAAGAGGCCCAGAAAAAGAGCTGAAAAAAGGCAGCAAAGCCCAGAGCATTTAATAAAAATTATATTATTCAATATACTGAACATTCTTATTGGGCTTGAGGTATAGAAAACTCAATCGTTGGTGGATATGCCACAGGGGCAAACAGAGCCTGACACGTGGGATGTGCTCAGTATTTGCTGAATGAATGAATAAATGAATGCTGAATTGGGCTGTGGTGAAATTCATCCAGTTCACCTGCTCTTAACCGTAATAGCAAGACACAGAGATGTGTTATAATGAGTTATAAATACATAGCAACTAGTTGGTTAATAATTATAAAATAGGGTTCTGAAATTCTTTTTCCTTTTTTTAAAAAAATCAGAGCTGATTCAAGGTTATATCTATAGTGACATTGCTTCACGTTTTTCCATTCTGCTACGATTTCTTTTGATAGTTACCGATGTGCTGTATAGTTGTGATTTAAAATGTGCAACTCCTGATCTCAGGTACTTCTGTTTATTTTTAAATTTTACTCACGAATAACTTTTTAACAAGCAAGAATGCAAGGGTAGATAAAGGGCATATATAAAATACATCTATATTTGCATTACGTAAGAATGATGCTGTGCACATATCTGTTAATAATAACACAAGAGTTATGGTCATAGACTCAAAAGCAGATTTCACTTGCATGATATCAGTAAAAATTGCAATATTCATATTAATAAGACTAAAATTTATATTTTATTTTCTATTTTTAACAGAAATACAAAATCTCTTTATATTTGTTATTTTGTGATATTCATTATCAATATTAATTTTGGGGCGGAGGTCTAGAAAAAATTAAGTCTTTAAAAATGTTCAGTTAAAAAGATTAGCTGTATGTATTATTGGATGTCTTTAGGTGACTGATTTTATTATTCATATGAAAGCATGTTAATAGATGGCATGTTACGAATAAAAATATGGGGCCCTATTTGTGTTATCATAAAATTGTGTGGGTGTGTCAAAAATTGGGGATACCACAAATGCTGTGTTTATTATGCGTATCTCATCATATCACATCTATCAGAGTGGAAAAAACAAGATTAAAGGATCCCAAGGGGCAGCAAAGTCTGCTAATTAAGAACACAGAGACAGGAACAGAAAAGCAACACCACATGTTCTCACTCATAAGTGGGAGTTGAACAATGAGAACACATGGACACAAGGAGAGGAACATCACACACCAGGGCCTGTTTGGGGGTGGGAGACTAGGGGAGGGATAGCAGGGGGATGGGAGGCTACAGGAGGGATAGCATTAGGAGAGATTCCTAATGTAGATGATGGGTTGATGGGTGCAGCAAACTACCATGGCACGTGTCTACCTAGGTAATAAACTTGCGCGTTCTGCACATGTAACCCAGAACTTAAAGTATAAGAAAGAGAGAGAGAGAGAGAAAGAAGGAAAGATGAAAGAAAGAAAGAAAGATAAAAAGAAAGAAAGAAAGAACCAAAGAAAGAACGAAAGACCACATGTTTTGGTGCTAGACTGCATTAAATTTTGGCTTTGCCACTTGCTGGCTGTGTGACCTTGGGCAAGTTATACAGTCTCTCTGTTTCTTAGCTTCTGCATCTGTAAAATGGGATTAATAATATACCAATATGTGCCAAGTACCTAGAACAGATGTGGCATGTAGCAGGGATTCAGTAAACATAAAAAATAACTACCAAAGTCTCTGTCATTGGACATTCATTTTTAGTCATCTTTATTGTAGACTCTCTTTTCTTTTTCTTTCTTTTTTTATCATTCTGAGGACTTTTTAAAAGGATGCAGCAACAAAAATCAGTTTATAATCTTACTGTTTCTGACAGACTCTGTTAGGTAGGGCCTCTGTGTCTTCTCAGCTCCACAGGAATGTTTTCCTTTCCTAATTCAACATCATGGATGTGTGCTTTTGGTAGCAAAAGGTACAACTTGTACACCTTCTCACTCATGAAACTTTTCTGCTGTGGGTCTGAATCAAGTGTTTTGATTCTTCAGCAGAAAGAAAATGGAATAACATGTTTTCAGCCTCAATTTCTTTTCTCTTAAAACAGTTCTGAATGCCTCACTTTCATCCTTGCAGGAACATCAAATTCTTGGCAAATTAAGAAAAAAAGAATCATGTTTGTAGCTCCTTGTTATGTAGCCAAATTGGTTTTAATTTTTGGTTGGCAAGAGTAGTGGTCCCAAGAGATTGTGCAACTTGCTATGTCAGAACTGCATCCGTAATGGGGGTGGCCGTTCATTTTCATCTTGGAGTTTTTGGTACTCAGGATATCATTCTGAGAGAACAAACAATACGGCATTTGTCTTGGCGAAGACAGGATGGCAATGTGAGGGAAATTGCCTTCCATTTAGGACAGACCCCAGGCTGAACGCAGGCATCTCACAGAAACAAATCCACAGATGCTGATCCTGCCTAAGACTTCCTCCAGCCAGGCTGCGGTGCCTCGGCAGGCAGACGCTCCTCCAGCTCTCCTTGGAGCTGGTATTTAGAAGGAGAAAGAAGCAGAGTGGTTTGGAAACCCCTGTAACATAAGATTCTGTTCTACTTGAGCTTGTCTCATGGTGATTTGCAAACGAAAACACCTTACCTAGAAAGGGATTTTTGTGCCGTGTGGATTTTTAGCTCCCTGAAGGGCTTGGTTTAACTACCGAAAAATCAATATCCCCTAGCTGAGCATAAAGCCGTGAGGAATGCTGCCCACATTGTCCTTCCTAGAGGTGATGTCAGAGTCAGGCTCTACCCAGTCACTCCTCAGCTCCATATCTCTATTAATGTGTGTTCGGTGCTCCACGATCCCGGCTGGTGAGTTCCGTTTACTAGATGGCACTTGCAGGGACATGCAAATCCACCTCCAACGGGCTGGTGCTTTTCAAAAACAATATTGCTTGTGATCTTGAGGGCCCTGCCTCAGTATGCTGACCCATAGGCAGAAACAGGACAGATTTGGCCACAGCCACAAAAATGGAAATGCAGATGTTCATTTTTGAGTGTATCTGATCCTCCTTCTTTGACAGAGCTGTCACCAGAGGGTCTGGTCCAGTTTGAGCTCGTTCTTTGAAAACCATGGCAGCCTCTCAGCAGCCCCATCTCGCATTCTTCTACCTCCATGCAGAAAAGCAGTTTGGAGCTTATCGTGCTGTTTCCCCTGCACCACAGCCCCGGCAGGCTATTGAACAGAAATTCTTCATCTAGCTGCGCTCATTTGCAAACATCATGTTACTCTCTGCCTACCACCTTCTTTTCATCAGAACTTTTAGAAGCTACATTGTTTGCATGCAAAGCCACATGTACCTCCTATATTAAGAACATCTTAATTTTTCCTCATTAATATTAAACATTGCTAATTTATTTCCAAAATAGAGTAAGATCTAAGCCTGTTCAGCAATGGTTGTTTAGTTCTTGAGCTCAGAGACACAAACACTGGCAGGACCTTGACCCAAAGTGTCCCTGTTTACATAGTGGCTCCCAGCTGGGAGGTGAAGCTTCTCTCACCGGGGCTGCCTGCCTGGTGGAAAAGCAAAGAAGTCAGCCAAGGCTTTAAAAAGCTGCTGTCATCGTTGAACCACAATATTGAGTTTGTCAGTGTACCTTGGCAGTTATAGAAAGAAGATATTTCCAGACCAGTCTATTCCAAAATCATTAAAATATTTCACCGTAAACAAATACACTTTTGGGGCTTGTCACTATGGTTGGTACCTGTTGTCAAATACTGAATAACACAGAAGATGTGTGCCATGGCTTGATCTTTCGGTAAAATTCCTAGACATTTTTCATGTCCTGGGTCTCCAACAGGTTTCAAGCAGGATTATAGTTCAGACAATCATGGCACAGTTTTTGACAAAGAAAAACTGGTTCAATTATACATGCGCACGGCTATTACCTTCATCTGGAAGTTATGTCTCTCCTGCTTTGCTATGAAATGAAATGGATTCTGCCCAATATTACAGCTAGAAGCTTAAAGAGTTAATAACCAGTTCCCACGCTAATATACATTAGAGTGATGGACCAGGAAAAGGATAAAACTGGACCAACTTCAGACCTGTTTCCAAATAATAAGCAAGGTTTTACGAATCGCTCTCTGTAAGGAACCCAGCCCCAAAAGAATGTGTTTGGGGTTTCCATGAGAAGTTAGGTCTTGAGTTTTGTATATTTTAAGACCCAAGAATGTTTTAAATAACAGACGGTTTTACTGAAAGATGTTTTGAATCCTGGCTGGGCTGGGGGGAGAGCCACAGGGTTGAGGCATCAAACATTCAATCTTTCAGCACAAAAACAACTTTCAAAAATTAAGCCATTTGTGCATGTCACTTAAAGTGTTTAAGGGACTTAAAGGTTGAAAAAAATCAGCCAGCCAGCTTGCTGTTCCTTCTTTTCTTTTTTCTCCTTTTGTAATCTTTCTAAGGCCTAGAACAACACAGAACTATGCACAAACAGGCCACAAGGAAGTCACTTGTATTTGTTCTCTTGCCTCAGGGGCTGTTTAAAGGAGCATTTTGGAACTAGCCTTCTGATGCCAAGTGGACTCAACCAGATTTAGGTGCCTCAGGTCACAGCAGTGGCCTGCTGGAAAGCTCATATGTAACAGATACTTTCCTTTTTCTTTTTTTCCAAGATGAAGTCTTGCTCTGTCGCCCAGGCTGGAGTGCAGTGGCATAACTTCGACTCACTGAAACCTCCGCCTTCTGGGTTCAAGGGATTCCCTTGCCGCTGAGACTACAGGCACTCACCACCACGCCCGGCTAATATTTGCCTTTTTAGTAGAGACGGGGTTTTACCATGTTGGCCAGGCTGATCTCGAACTCCTGACTTTGTGATCTGCCCACCTCAGCCTCCCAAAGTGCTGGGATTACAGGCATGAGCCACCGTGCCTGGCCATGCTTTCCTATTTCAAATGTCATTGCTCTTCCCTTCCCCCCTCCCTTAGCTATACACTGAGGGGATTGTCAAGTAATTTTAAGACTTTTAAAAGAAGGACTGCAAAAGAGATATAGTCTCCCACAGAGAGGCAATATAATTCAGAGAACCTCCAAATTCAGAATCTTAGATCATAATTCTGGCTCTTACAATGACTTGCTGTGAAAACTGAGGAAAGGAACTCAATTTCTTTCTGTTACCCCTCTAACATGGGGGCAAGTACTAAATTGGCTCACAAGTTTTATCACATGCAGTGTGATGGCTAATGAATGGCACTTTGATATTTGATGTTACTTCCATAATAATCTGCAGCCTGCATTTAACACTGCACTGTGCAAGGGGATGAGACGGAGGGCGTGGGCCCAGTGACGTTTAGGAAAAGGCAATTTCTATGAAAAGTAAATGCAGAATGTACCTCCCAAACAGGATTGCCAGATAAAACACAGATCACCCAGTTAAATTTGAATTTCACATAATGGCAGTTTTTTATTTTTAGTATAAGATAAGCATGCCTCAAAGATGGTGTAAAACACAGTTATCTTGAAAAAAATTTTTTGTTGTTTACCTAGAATCTAAATTTAACTGGGTCTCCTGGATGTTTCCTTGTTGGCTAAATCTGGCAAGTTTACTCTGAAACAGAAGTTTGACTCAAAAGGTTATGATAGGTGGAAGCTGTTAGATACCAGGAGGCTCTCAGATCAGAGAATTATTCTCGGTTGGAAAGTCTTAAGCCAGGTTTGGGGGTGAGTTCTCAGAACAATTAGGACAATTGAGGCCTTGCTGTTCAGGTTGGGTTTCTAAAAGGATGTCAGATTTGGCTCTTCTTGTGGTCTCTCGCTTCTTGCCCTACTAAAGCAGTCTCCTCGTCTTGGGTAAATACCCGAGGTTTGTTGCCTCATGCCAAGGAAATTACGGTCACAGACACATGTGGAGGGAGGTTAAGAGCAAGAGATTTAATAGGCAAAAGAAATAGAAAAGAGAACAGCTCTCTCACCTGCGAGAGAGAGGGGTGCCCGAGTGGGACTTTGGCCCTTGGCAGAGTGCAGAGGGTTTTATAGACAGGGTTGAGGAGGCGGTGTCTGATTTACACAGGGCACAAAGAATGGTTGGACCGGGTGTGACATTTACATGGTGCACAAGGAAGCTGGTCATCTCACCCTAATCTTTTATTATGCAAGTAGAGCCTCTATGTGGCCAATGCTATGTTGCCTGCCCTTACTGTGCATGTGGTTGACAATGAAAGGGGAAGATGGAGCTGCCATGCTGGACACCCCTGGCCCCCAGGTAGCCTTTTCCTATTAGCACAGCTGGCAGCATTCACCTGTGTAAGCTGCAGCTGGATTTTACAGGCTGAACTTTGTTAGAAAACAAAATGATTTGGGGGCTGCTTTTCATTAAAAGGAGAACCTTACTGAGGACTTCCTTACTCTCACTAACTGCCTAAATAATTTCTTCTTGACTCTGTATCACTTACTCAGAAAATGAATTAAAGTGAATTACTTCTCAGAAAACTTGTCAACTCATCCTTCATTCTACAAACATTTCACTGAGTGTATATCATGTGAAACGTTCTGCTGGTTGCTGAGGAGTAGGACAAGATGGGCATGGCCTCTGCCTTCATGGAGCACCTGCTAACCTCCCTTTGCACCTGGCACTCTATGTGTCTCCTGGATTCAAACTGCAACTCCCTCCCTTGTTTCCTACCTGCAATTTAATATTATACCCACTAAGTACAAATTGGGTTCTACAGGTACAAGAGAAATAAAGATAAATAAAATGTAGTTTCTTAAATGCAAGGAGCTTATGATGAAATGAGGCCCTTAGGCCAACAACTACTATATAAAAAAAGGTGGGCTATGGTAAGAACCGTAAAAGGGACACAGTGGAGAAGCGACCTTAAAAAGGAGCCATTGCATCAGTTGGTGGGCACTGAAAGGTTTCCTATAGGAGTCCCATGTAGGCTTGAGGAATGCCAAGCTCTTTTCTCATAACTCTGAACTTAGAATCATAAAATTATGGAATCTTAGAATTAGAAGTGTCCTTTGAAGTCTACATATCCCAAAATTCTTTCTATAGCCTCTGCTGAGTCTCATTTGGCTTTTGCTTGAATTCTTCTCACATCTTCTCAAGAAGCTCATTCCACTGGTAGAAACTAATGGTTAGAAATAACATTTCAAAACAGCTCTGTTGAAACCTGCTGTTTCTAAGCTTCCCTCATTGATTCTTTACCTGCTGTTTTCCCTGCTTACCGCTTTAATCAAATACCTGAATGAAGATATAGAATAGCTTACTGATTTTTCCCATGATGGAAGTATAGGAGTGATGGCAAACACTACAAATGACATAAAAAAAATTCAAAACTAATAAACGAAGATGTAATAGTACTGTATGTAAAATGCTGCATTTAGATTCAAATCCATCAATTACAGAATAAGAGAGAACTGGCTTGGTAGGAGTTCCTTTGAAAGCAACCTAAGAGTTTAGATTAATTCTTAGTTTAATATGAGTCAACAGTGTGATGTGACTTCTTAAAAAGCTAATAATCTTGGGCTGCACAGCTAGAACAGATCATGGAAAGTAATAGCCCCAATATATTCTGCCTTGGTCAGGTTACATTTATATGCTGTTTTCAACTTTGCATGCTACGTTTTAAGAGGTGTGTAGATACAAATGCTACCACCATTACATGTAGCAATAGGGGCATCTGCCCTGGTCACAGGTTTTAGAGGGCTCTACATATGACAAACATTGATACAGAAATACTTTTTTTTCTTTATATCTCCTAAGGTTTTTTTGAAAATTTGATAACTGATTGATCAAATGAAAATTTTGGTAAAGGGACACATGTGGGAATAGGACCCTACTCCAGCCTCACAGGAGGATGGAGGATGCTGGGCTTAGCACATGATGGGTAGGGGGTAATGATACAGGAGTGCGGCAGGGAAGTGCTAGCTAGAGAGCTCTGGAAAAGGCTCCACCCATGGGCCTGTGCCTACGGACCTAAATGAGGACAAGCATTTCTGTTTTCATGCCCATAAAGTTGCTTTTTGGCCCACCATGCCCCCCATCCTGTGTCCATGTAAACCTGAGACCTTAAGCGGGTACAGATACAAGTGGCTGGATATTGAGAAGAGCAGAGGAACACATCAGCAGACACCGGCAGACCAGCAACTGTGGAATGACGCGGACATCCAGGGGAGCTTGGCTGGGGGTGGTCAGAGGAGAGTCTGGCCACTGGGTAGCCCAGCTTCCCAGCCCATACCTCTTTCAGCTCCCCATCCATCTCACTGAGAGCCACCTCCACCACTCAATAAAAACTTGCACTCAATCTTTAAGCCCACATGTGATCTGATTCTTCTGATACATTGGGCAAGAACTCAGCTGTCACACTGGCTGCCTGTCTTTGTGATAAGGCAGAGGGTCTATTAAGCTGACTAACACAAACTGCCTGCAGATGACATAGCTGAAAGAGCACGCTGTAACACATGCTCACTTGGGCTTCAGGAGTCGTAGAGGCTGCTGTGGGGCCAGAGCCCAAAAGCACTCTCCGTGGCCTTGGCACCTGCCCATCTGCATGCTTCCCCTGGGGGTTTGAGTAGCCAGGTGGAAGTGAGCCACACCCCTGGCACATGCCCTGTGAGGGGGATAAGGAAACTCTCCCATTTCAGAAGACGGGGTATTAGTTAGAAGAAAATCATGGCCACTGTGTAGAAACCTGGCAAAGAGCTGGGCTGCTGTGTTTAATGTTGGCCACCCCAAATATCCCAGAGTAAGTGTTTGGGCAGACTGGGTTTATCAGCTGACTGCATGTTTTTGAGGAGTAATTTTGGGAAGCCTTTCGAACTGCTTCAGTTGGAAAAGCAAGGCAGTGGAAGGAATTAGCCGGCTGGGCTCCCTATGGTGATAATGACCAGATAACCAGGCTTGTCCCTACCCTAGTGCCTGCTCTGGGCTCCTGGGCCCAGAAGCAGTTTCCATCTTGCCTCTATCCCAGCAGATCTGTGCCCCCATCCAGGAAAGAGCATGGCTCTTTTAGCTTTGCATTTCAAGGGTGATTCCCTGGAATCGCTGTGGGCCCTTGGCTAGAAACACGAGCTGGACATGCGCCAAGCTTGACTTACAACTTCTAAATATTTAGACATATGGTTAAGTGGCCTCCATTCATATTTTATTCAGCCTATAAGTGTCAGGATACAGATAAAATGTTAAAATTTCTCTAGTTTAGAGGAAGAAGATTGAGGTTTTAATTAACCTCTATTAAGGTTACATTAATGACCTCAAACAAAGGACTTCACCATCTGTATCCCTACCCTTCTTTTTTTCACAATTTAATCATCCTATGTAAAATACCTAGGACAGAGCCTTACATACAGAAAGTGCTCAAAAAATGTTAGTTTTTTTCCTTTAACTTTCTTTTGTTTCCAGCTTCCATGTACAACTACAAATATCAGCATTTTTCACAAGCTTCACCTTGATCTGAGCTTTGAAATTCTATTTACACAGGATCTTTTGCGTTTAGCCTTGATTCTGAGCCCATTCTTCTAGTTTTGCACGTGTTTTAAAAATAAGGATTCCTCCCAAACTCTTTGATATCCACAATAGTTTCCATAGATATTTCCCTTTTTCTTTCTCATCTAGAGTGTGTGCATGTGTGCATGCAAGAGAGAGAGAAAGAGAGAATGAAAATGACAGCAGGATTTTACTCCATCAATTCTTCCTCTCTTTCTGAGACCTGTTATTTTAGAGTCTCAAATCCTGGGTTTCATTATAAAACTTCCACATCTATCTTTTCTTTAGCCATTTGGAAAACAATTTAAAATATCAGTGTACATATTTGACTATGTTTCAATTTTCATTTGTATCAGGGTTCTTTGATTTTAGCTTCTAGCAATAGACTCTGACACAAGAAAACGCTGTTGATTAAAAGAATCCCTGAGTGCTCACAGATTTAAGGAGGAAGGATATTCCTGACCTTGGGAGGAGCAGTACTCAGGCCAGCTCTTGGAATTTTAGTTAAATAGTTGGTTATTGAGTGACTCGGCTTCAACCACCTACTGTCTCTGCTCATTGTGCTGGTTCCAGGAAGCAAGACTCTGATTGGGCAATGTGAACAAGATGAGTGAAGACTTGCAATTGGCAGCCTCTAAAGAGCTTCAGAGGGCTTGGATAGAGCAGGTCCCTATGGAAAGGACTGTCAAGGGAGCAAACTCACATATATCCATCTCATTTTCTTAGAAGTGTTTGAGATTATTGTTGAGGTCTCCATCACTTCAGTATTAAAAGTCTGTTCAGACTGAAGTCTAGAAAAATATATTTCTGTCATGAGCATCTGTTATCTGCTGTAAACTTCTCTGCCTGCTTGAATCTTTAAGACGTACTTGAGGAAACGAATAGGAAGAATGGAAGAAAGAACAGGTTTGCCGAGTGTTGGGGGTGGGGAGAGAGGTTGGTGAGTGACTTGTGACTTTGGATCTGTTTAAAATGCCTTTGGGGCATGCAGGCAGGGCTGTCCAACACCCAACTGGAAATATGGATCTTGAGCTCATGATAAAAATAAAGCCTAAGAGAGTAGATTTGGAAGATAACTACGTACTATTCATTCCATCTTTTAATTCTATACCCAAGAGCAATTATTAAATACGTACTTCCTATCACACACCATCAGGGGCTTGAATCGCAAAGTCAAATAAGTCAAGGAGGGCAATTTTAAAGAAGCATTTAGGAGACAATAGATAAATTAATAATTGTAATATAGCCTCTACTAGGGCAATGTTGGAGGTTTGTCCAGGGTGCCAGGGGAATACAAAGAAGGGCACTGAGAGTGGTTCCTGATCCTCTGATGTCACTTGCATTGATAGAATATATTCATACTCTTGACTCTGCTTTGATATTAGAATTTGTCCATATCCTGGGCCCATTCTGCGCCCCCTGCCCCACCTCTAGCCAGCCCCTTGAATGGTCTTTTCCATTCTGTAGCCTCTCATAGTTCTGGAACTGACAATAAAATATCTTAGATGTGGACATTTGGACTAAAAAACTACTGATAATAAAGATATTTCATTAAAAACGTATTAAGAATATGCAGACATAGCCTGGGAAATGTTATATAAGACAGAATCTATTTTTTTTATAATTCTATTCATTTCTCAGTATTCCTTAGTCAACCCTTCTTTTCAGCTCAATTAACTACTACAGCAGCATAGGTATACTTAAAAAAAATTCAGTGATCTAACTAGAATTACAATTTTAGTTGCACTATTTAACTTCATTAGGGTTCTGGAACAGATGATCTAGAATAGAAATAATTCAGAATTCATTTTTAATTTTCTTAGCTACCAAATCTTTTTGAATGGATATTTGTTCATTAGTTTCAAACACTTGTTCTGAACAGGGAGTACACCATAATGTTTTTGCAAAGAGTGCTGACATCTTTTTTAGCACTAATGCTTAATCTGCACTATTTTTTCTGTTTAATTACATTGTATAAAAATTTACTATGCATCAGTCTTAAAAATGTTAATGGGTGTTTCATAATAGTCTGCTTTTTCCAATTATATAAAGTACCCCTTTCTTGGCCTTAATACTTTATTATATTTTAGCAGAATGTTTGATGTTTTGAAAAAGTACTTAAGCATTTAGGTGTAAAGTTTTATTAATTAGCTTCTAGGGTTAATTTCAGTCTTAAAGTTCATGTACCTCTCCAAGTTAAGATGTCAAAATTAAGCCATCAAGTTTAAAGGCAATTTTTAACTTTTATCTTTCCTAGTCTACTATTTCTGGGGAGTCTGGAATGAGAGTGAGAGATTGGGAGAAGAATCAGGACATCATGCTGGCTCAGTGACCACAAGTTCATGTCAACCTACGAAGGTCCTTAGGAGAATGAGCTCTGCTGGTTCTCTGTCCAGGCATTACACTATCAATACAGGGATGTAATATAGAGCCTGGGACATGGAGGGCTCATGTGCTTGGGTCTCCATACACACCAGCACAGGTGTCTATAGGATCCAGGCTCTTCTGGAGACCAGTGGCTCATTATCATCCTTTTCCCCCCTTAACTCAACTGCATTTCCATGTTTATCTTCTTCTTTAACACCCAACTCCATCTAAATGTTTTATAATCCCAAGACTGTCTTGCTTGTATAATGTCTTCCTTTGATCATGCCCATTCTCCCAGAATCATGCTGATCCAGATGTACTTAAAAATAAAATAGAGGTTTATAACTGAAAAATACACATAACATAAAATTTAGCATTCTGACCATTTTTAAGTATACCGTTCAGTAGTGTTAATTACATTCACACTGTTGTGCAACCAATCTCCAGAACTCTTTTTATCTTGCAAAACCAAAATCCTGTACCCATTAAACAACAAGTGCCAACCCTCTCCTCCTGGTTTCTGAGAGCCAACATTCTATTCTGTTTCTCTAAGTTTGACTCTTTTAGATACCTCACGTAAGAGGAATCAGGCAATATTTGTCCCTCTGTGTCTGGCTTATTTCACTTGGCATAATGTCCTGTGGTTTCATCCATGTTTAGGCATGTGGCAGAATTTCCTTCATTTTAAGACAAATATTCCACTGTATGGATATATCATATTTTATTTACCTATTCATCTGTTGATGGACATTTGAGTTGCTTCCATTCTTTGGCTGTTGTGAAAAAAAATGCTGCTATGAACATGGCTGTAAAATGTCTTTTCCAGACTAGACTCATTCTTTTTGATGACACATACTTATCTATTTTTTAAAAAGCTTTCGTCATGGAAAATTTCAAATGTGTGAAAACGTAGAGAGAATAGGATAATGAACTTCAGCATACCTGTCACTCAGCTTCAACGGTTATGAGTTTGGAGCTTACAGTCATATTGCACCTATATCCTTACCCATAATATCTACTCTGGATTATTTTGAAGTAAGCTTCACACATCATCTAATTTCATCTGCTAATATTTTACAATGTATCTCTAGAAGAGACAAAGGATAATAATTTTTTTTAAAGATAAAGGATAATACTGTTTCCATATTTAAAAATTTAACAATAGTTCCCTATTATCAATACCTACATAGTGTTCCCAGTATCTCAATTATCTTAATAATTTTTAAATAGTTAATTTGTTTGATTTAGAATCTAAATAAAATCGATACATTGTGATTTCAAGTGTACAGATTGGTTTACATGTCTCTTAGGTCTCATTTAATCTCTAGGTTTCTCCTCTAACTCCCATTTCTTTTCCAAGACATTTCCTTAAAGAAGAGTTAAAACATTGTTTGTAGAGTTTCCCAAACTTTGGATTTTGTTTACCATTTCCCTGTGGTTTATTTAACATTGACCTCTGCTCCCTAAATTCTTACCAATTGGTAGTTAGATTTAGATACTTGATCACATTGACATTCAATTTTTCTTTTTTTCGGTAGGACTCACTTACGTTGTGTTTTCCATAGGATGATACATAATATCTGGTTGCTTTTTTTAATGGTTATTATAAATGTGATCAATTCATTTGATGTTGCAAAATGAGGATATTCTAATTCTAACATTTCTTCTTCATTATTAGCTAAAATATTTTTATAACAATAATGCCTTCTCAATTATTTAGTTTTCTTGAGGTATAGTTCTTGTAGAAAAGTAGGATTGATGCTTAATTATTTTTATTTATTTACCAGTTTTCCAATGAGTTGGCTCCTAAGAATCCTCCAAAGTGAACAATAAGAGTTTTCTTTTTACAGTACAATATAAACTCAATGATTTAAAATGTACGTGCTGTATTTGAATTTACTGCACTTATTTCCTTATCGAGGTTGGCTGCTTAGACATCACCCTGATAGCCATTTACAGATTCTGAGCTA
The DNA here is from genome assembly GCF_001604975.1 of Cebus imitator. NCBI lineage: Eukaryota > Metazoa > Chordata > Mammalia > Primates > Cebidae > Cebus > Cebus imitator. The sequence goes on along the minus strand of NW_016107360.1, from coordinate 8,820,550 downwards.
TCTGTTCTGACAAAATACTTTATATTCATCCTGTACTTTTCAATCCCAGGCTTGGTTTCAGTCATTTCTCCAAAGACCCTTGATTTTCTTATTGGAAGATGGCATTTAAAGACCACAATCTGATTACCCAGGGAGCTCATTGCCACTGGATTATTATGGTTTCTAGGTCTTTTCAGTGTGACAGAGCTAGGAAATGTGTTATTCATTTTAAAAATAAAATACATCATGAATTTATATTAATACTTGCAATTCGATTTAGAGTTACAGTGTTTTCACTTAACCTCGTGAATCTTCTTTTTTCTTCTTCTTTTTAGACAGCATCTCACTCTGTTGCCCATGCTGGAGTGCAGTGACACAATCCTGGCTCATTGTGACCTCTTCCTCCCGGGTTCAAGTGATTCTCCTGCCTCAGCCTCCCGAGTAGCTACAATTAGGGGCGCCTGCCACCACACCCGGCTAATTTTTGTATTTTTATTAGAGATGGGGTTTCACTATGTTAGCGAGGCTGGTCTTGAACTCCTGACCTCAAATGATCCACCCACCTCGGCCTCTCAAAGTACCGGGATTACAGGTGTGAGCCACTGCTCCAGGCCCAATCTCATGAATCTTATATCCATCTCTCCTTTACCAGAAAAATTTTTTTTTTGTTTTCAATTATACCATTATACTTACTGAAAAAAATCCTCCACAATATACATATAACAGTCTCAGAATAGGAATACCAATGCTAGCACCAATAAAGAGAATACTGGAAACAGTTTCATATTTTATTTTTGCAATTGTTTTTCTCAGTAGGGTATATTTCACTAAGGATGTATACAACAAAGTTACTGTGTTTAAAACTACTTGGAAAATTTTCTGTCTGTGTGGTTTCTTTTATTTATGGGAATTGGGTTTTTAAAATTTGTTTTATAATTAAGTAAAATATTTACATGGTCGAAAAACCAAATCAACAAAGCAGGATCTATTTTAAAAAGTCTATCCTCATTATTTTGGAGTGACTTACAGGTATTCATTTTTATTAATGGTTTACTTTAAACCTAGTGCTTATTTATTTTACTGATTGACTGCATTCTATTTCTACCAAGAAGCTACAACATAAGAAATATTCAAAAATGCAGGATATTGGATATTTATATCTGTGGCATCGCTAAGCTCTAGGATATGCTTTAGGCAATCGATGTGAAACAAGGGGAGACGCTGATACGGATGCATAAGAGTGAGAAAGGGAGAGACCAGAATGAGTTGAGGTTGGTGGGGGCAGATCGTAAGAGAAACTCGGATTTTACCTAGTAAAACTGGGATCATTACCATTAGTGAGACCCCATGTAAGTCCACAGACTTGTGGAGTTTGAAGAACTCTGGTTATAAACGGAATCTGCTTGGACATCAGCAAGGATGTTGGCTCTACTGCATAACCACGGTGGGCAAGTTAGGTCTATCGGTGCTGAATCTGAATGCCATGGAGTTAATTCAGAACTTGTCAAAAGACTAACTCCACAGACAGGTAAAAGCCTTCTGAAGCATGCCTGTGTGGCAAAGATGTCATGAGGAGAGGGTCTCAGGCTCAGGAAGGTGACAGGGAATGAGTAGGGAGCATTGTCACTTGTGTCACCAGTGGCCTGCTCACACACTCTCCACCATTTGGTGCATGACTGCTGCTACATTCACACAAAGTTTGGCATGAAGACAGTGGTACCTGCTTTTTTCCCATTCTTCCATATCCTGGATTAGAGATGGCCAGTGCACAGACGTTTTTCAAAGTGTCCTTTCCCTTAATGCAGAGCTTCTTAGTAATGTTTAACCCTAGTGGGTAGAAAACAAATTCTTATCAACTTGTGCCTGAAGTATTCAATGAGCTTAAGCATGTATTCAATGTTCATTAGATGCCAGATTCTGATGATGTAAAAATGGGTAAATCACAGCCTCGATGCTTTTGGAGTTAATAGTTTAGTGAAAGGAGGCTAGCACAAACAATAATCACTTCTGAACAATGTAGTAAGTCCTATGATAGGTCATTCACCTACTGCTTTGGGAAATTTGTGGGTGGGACTCCAACCCAGCTCAGTGGAGAGAGGAGGCTTCCTGAAGCAGCTGATACCTAGACTTCCCCCAGCAGATACCTAGACTCTGGTGGAGGCTGAGGGGGGAGAGAGGAGTCTGTGAAGGAACCATGGTGTGGAAACAGGTCACCTGGGCAAGGTAGGGTGAGCACAAGAGTGACAAGCAGTGAATGTGCAAGCTCCTGAGGGCGAGGTAGAAAGTGGCCAAGGCCCAGACCAGGCACAGCGGTAAGGAGCCCTTCCTGGAAAGTCTTAAATACCATCCTAATGAACTTGGACTTTATTCTGGGGCTGTCAATAAGCCACTTAAGGGCTTTTCAAAAGGCAGAATTATTAGGAATGAAGGGGACATGGTACATGTGAGAAATACCTGTTTATTATAATTTTGTAACTAGAAGTAAAAAACAAAACCTTTACCTTGTACAAAATTAAAACATTACTAAACTATATAACATGAAACATGAAATTTCACCACCTAAATCATTAACGGTTTTGTTACTATTCTAATTTGATTCATTCTGAAAATAACATTATGACCTTTTGCAACTTGCTTTTACATTTTTAAAAATATTTTGGACAATTTTCAATGTTTTCCATATATCTCTACCTTGTTTTTTTAAACAGTGACCTATATTCCACTATTTGAAGGACGTATTTTTTGTCTATTTGTCTATTGCTGAATATTTGGGATCTTCTCAACTTTTCTTTTTCTATTTATTTATTTTTTTTGAGATGGAGTTTCGCTCTTGTGGCCCAGGCTGGAGTGCAATGGCTTGATCTTGGCTCACTGCAACCTCTGCCTCCCAGATTCAAGAGATTCTCCTGCCTCAGCCTCTCTCCTAATATTTTTAGGAGACAGAACTACAGGCGTGCGCCACCATGCCAGGCTAATTTTGTATTTTTAGTAGAGACAGGGTTTCACCATGTTGGTCAGGCTGGTCTCAAACTCCTGACCTCAAATGATCCACCTGCCTTGACTTCCCAAAGTGCTGGGATTATAGCTGTAAGCCACCACTCCTGGACTCAACTTTTCTTTCTTTCTATTTTTAAAAATCAAAGTAATGCATATGCAGTTGTCCCTAGGTATGTGTGGAGGATTGGTTCCAGGACCTCCCTTAAATATGAAAATTTACAGACGTTCAAGTCCCTGATATAAATGGCATAGTATTTGCATATAACGTATGCACATTCCCTCATATATTTTAAATGATCTCAGACTACTTATAATACCCAATATAATGTAAATGCTATGTCAATAATTGTTATACCATATTGTTTAGAAAATAATGAGGAAAAAGTCTGTATATGTTCAGTACATTTTTTTCCCCAGATATTTGTGATCTGCAGTTGGTTGAGTTCATGAATGTGGACCTGCTGTGGAACTCACTTTTTAAAAATTCCATCATTCCAGTGTAGTTATATCCATGTTTTCAATTAAGTCAATATTCTATGTTGACAGTATCATAATTATGATTATGGAATTATTAGTCAGAGTTGAGCCATGTATATATATATATTTTTTCTCTAAAGCAACCACTTAATTAATCTCCAAAATTTTACCAAAGTGTAAAAACAACTCCCAGTATGTTCAAACACCTTACACATTCTAGCAGTTTCGTTTTCTTTTTGACAACATCCCTCCAAGAGTCCTCGATTATCCTGCTCCACCTAGACAGGTTCCTGCCCGGGCTGGCTGAGCACCTGTTGCCTTGGAACTTTCTTCCTCGTCAACCTGGGTATTTCCTTCTTCTGCTTCCTGTCTTGGGTGTCCCTATATACTGGTTACCATGTCTTCCTTTCTTTGGTTTACCCCCTTGTTTTGGTATAACACATCTTTCTGTAGCTTCCTGAGAAAACCTGAAGGTGTTTCATAATATTTTTTAGGAGATAAGATTCACAAACTTGATGATTCATTGGACATAGGGCAATGAGGGAAGAAGGAATAAGAAATAACCCCCAAGCTTGTGTATGAGACATCAAAATGGCTGAGTGAATAGGAACTGGAGTAGGTTTGAGAGAAGAGTAAAGCTGGTGGGTACACTGAGTTATCTGAATGTACTGAGCTGTCAGCAATGAAGATCCTGACATCGTTTCTGAAATGGAAATTGTGCTTATCCATCTAGATGCAGTTAAACTGTGAGAGTAAATGAGATTGGTTGGGAAAAGGACATAGAACAAGGGCAAGAACGAGCCAAAGATAATCAATTATATAAGAATGTTTAAAGGGTAAGCCAAAGCCAGAGAAGGAACACATGAAGAAATCTGACAAGAAACCTCAGAGAGGCGGGACTACCAGGAAAAATTAGAGCCAATGAACAATAGAGACAGGTTATAAGAACAAGTAATGTATAACAGAATTTAGAGAAGAAGTGGGCCGGGCACGGTGGTTCACGCCTGTAATTCCAGCACTTTGGGAGGCCGAGGCGGGTGGATCACAGGGTCAGGAGATCGAGACCAGCCTGACCAACGTGGTGAAACCCCATCTCTACTAAAAATACAAAAATTAGCTGGACATGGTGGAGCGCACCTATAATTCCAGTTACTTAGAAGGCTGAAGCAGGAGAATCGCTTAAACCAGGAAGGCGGAGGTTGAAGTGAGCCAAGATTGCACCATTGACCTCTAGCCTGGGCCACAGAGTGAGACTACACCTCAAAATAAATATACAAATAATTATAATAATACAATACAGATGGCAAAAGGATAAATGCATAAAAGTCTTTACTGAAACATTGTTTAGAATAGTAAAAATTGGAAACAACATTCATTGTCTGGAGAACTTGTAATATAAATAATGCTGCAGACTCATTAGAGCACAATGCCCCTATCAGAATTTACACAGGCTTATGCTTATGCTTATTGACATTTATATTTATTGTTTAGGAAAAGCAATGCAAGTTACTGCAAGGAATGAGTGTTACATGATCCAATTTATGTAAATCTCTGTGCACAGAGCCATCTGCTTGTGCATGTGTGCATAGACTAGAGAGAGGTTTGGAAGAATGTTCCCCAAAGTGTTAATGGTGATTATCTTTGGAAGAGGAGATTTGGGTACATTTTACTTGCTTCTTTGCATTTTAAGTATTGTTTAAATTTGTTACAATAATTATGTAATAAAAAAGAGCTATTTTTAAAGGATAAATGTTAATGATGTTAAATACTGCAGAGAGATTGAGTAGTCAAATGCTGTGAAGTGGGAACAGAAGAGAAGTTTGAAGCAGCTAAGGAGTGAATGGGACATGAAGATAACAAAATGCCAAAGATCTTTCTAGAAGCATGAATGAGATGGAAGGGTGAGAGATAAGAGTGATAGGTAGAGGATTAGACAACTCCTTTATTCCTTCATTACTCGCTTTCTCCTCCTTTAATTCATTCTGAACATTATTGCCTGTTAAATTCCCCGAATATCCCATTATCTTGTCACTCCCATGCCAGACTCCAGCAGCTCCCACCCAAAGAAGCTGAAATTGCCCAGGTGCCTTTCAGGAGCTTCAGTAATCTGAATTTACTCACTATGCCCCATATTAACTTGCTTTTCCATTCAAACCAATTTTCCTTTAAACATTTAAACATATGTTTGCTGAGCATGTACTACAGGCCAGGCACCCTTAAAATCACTAGGTAGATAAGGACATTATGGTCCCTGCCACTACTGTAGTCATAAAGCAGTGAGGATGCCAGACTTACATGCAGCTAGTACTAGTACAGAGTAATAGGGGCTGTAACTGACCTATGTGCCAATTGTTCACCCATCCATATCGACAATAGAGATAGATCATATTTGCACCTGCTGTTACTTCTGCATTTCACCTCATCACCTCTTCGTTGTTTTTGAACATTTAAATTCTCCTTACTTTTCACATCATAGATCAGTCCAATCTTGATATCTCTCTTCTTATGACCTGCATGGCACTTACTTTTTTATTATTCCTCTATGTGTTTTATTATGTAATACCTTCCATTGTTAGTGAGCCGCTTATAAGTATGAACTACCTCTTCACCAAGCTGAGATAACCGTGAGCTTGGAAAGCTGTCATAGTAACTAGCACAGGGTTAAACAGGTAGAAAGCATGAATAAATGCTATCTGAAATTTACCAGGAAACTTCCCTCCCAAGCTATCTAATATTTCTAAATAAAATAAAATTAACTTTGAAGGTGGTATATTTGAAAGCAACCTAATACAATTTGCAGAGTGAAAAGGACCACTTTAGACAGAGAAAACAGCTGTGCAAAGACGTTTTAATTCTGAGGGCTGGGGGAGTGGAGGTGACAAGACAGGGGTGGTTGCTAAGACTTCGAAAGGATGGAATTTAAAATGATGAGAACAATTTAGAGAAAAAAATAGATTACAGAACCCAATCAAGATAGCATATGCAATAAATAAAATCCAAACTTAGTCATTATGCAAGACGGGGAATGAAAGCTCGATTATTATTCAAGACTAAAAAAGCACAAGTATGTTCTAAGTATGAGGTGACATTATGAGACTTCAGTTTAAGACACTATTGCAATAACAAGTGTGTAAACAGAATTATGACCTTGCAAAGGCTGGGAAATTGTCTTTGTACTGTAGGTGATACAAGTGATGCCTTTACTAGGAAGTCACATCTAATTTTTAATCCTAACATTTAAAAAGGAATGTGCAAACCTCACAGAGCCCTGTTTTCCAAATTTCACTCCACCGAACATTAGGTCAGGAGGATGTTAATGGATATTCCATTTTTAACATGGTCTGATGAAACTGGGAAATACTGTTTTAGAAGATCCTGAAATCTTTTGATTAAAATGATGTGACAATCCTATGAATAGAGTTTAGAAGAGAAGGGACTTTTTTTCAGGAGTAAAATAAAACTGAGGGGAGAACAAGTGGCTGTAATAAGTAGTAGGAGGGTTATTAGAAGCTGGGTACATTGCAACCGCTTTTATCTCCATAAAGTCAGAAATTGACATATTGCAGCAAGAGAAAGATGGGTTAGAAATGGACTGCCTGGTGAGGGTGTGAGAGGGAAATATTAAATTATTATTGCAAGAGAGCATATCGTCTTCAACTTTGCACAAATGATAGGAAAGACAGAGAGCCATTTAAGGATGATTTATGTGTCCCACTGCCTGGAGCTGACAAGCAGGTGACCTTTTGAATTTATTTCTCACTCTAGAATTCCATGAGTCTAGTACTGTGGACCCTAGGATGAGGGATTTGACCATAAGAACGTCTAGTTTCAGCTCCACTGCTGTCACTGACCTACTGAACCATGTATAAAGTGATTATCATGGTTTCTCATAGTATCCTGCAGGAATTTCCCCAGGATTAATTACACAATGCTTGTAAGGTACTTCAAACTTCATAGAGAAAGACACCAAAAATACTTACAGTATGGGTCAAATCATGAAATTGCTGGTATTCGATTATTTGTGGTCTATAGAAATGACAATTTCAAATGGTCTAACCTAATAAAATTCATCATTCATCAAGCTGCCTGTGTGACAGGAATGGGCTGGATTGGGGATTTGAAGATGATTAAGACATGATTCCTGCCTTCAAGGAGCCCTCAGACCAGTGAGGGAAACAGGCACTTGAGGGAAACATTGCAGTTCAGCTGGACCAGCGCCACAGTGGAGATGCCACAAGACGCCGTGGACAAAAAAGGAAGCCAGGTATTCTGCTGGGCCAGGAGAGCAAGGCCAGAAAGAGGCAAGCAAAGGGTGGTAGAGGCTGGGACATTCATTCAGGCTGAATTTTGAAGGTTCAGTAATTTACTAAGTGGGAAGGACCATTCTAAACAAAGGAAACAGCTGTGCAAAGACAAAAAGGTATAAAAAACCTCTCTGGAGGAAAAAAATCATTTAAATATTAAATAATATTAAGATGAGAAGACATTGATTGAACCCTCTATAAGTAACTCCTATTAGAATGTCCTTTTATTTAATATTACTTCATTAGTATTTATCATAGTTTGTCCTTGCTTGGCAGGGCTTGTGCAAGTTTTTCCGAATGGCTGCAGTACAGAATGCTTTTCAGCAAGAAAAAGGAGATGAAGCTGGACATGTTGCTGGCACCCAGGTTGCGAAAAGCCCTGTGTTCAGTAACAAGGAGAAGGGTGTCTGTCCAGTGGGTGCTGGGGAGATACTAGAAGAGTTCTAGGTAGAGTGGCGACATGATCAGATTTGCATTTTGGAAAAGAAAGTCCACAGTGGTAGTTTTACAGAGGAAGGACCAAAAGCAGGTGACAGCAGGGACAAGGGAGGAGCTGGGGAGCAGGGAAGAGGAGAGGATCCTGGCGTCCAGCAACATTTAAGGGACAAGAGCAGTTTGGGAGGCAGAAGGAGAACTGAAGGGAGTCCAGGGAGAAAGTGGCTTCAAGAAACTGAAATAAGTTCAGCGAGATAAAAACGACACACGATCCCTGGGATCGGGAAGTTGATCATTGGTGAGAGCAAGGGCAGTTCCGGTGGAGTGGACAGAAGTCAGATTTTTGCGGATCAAAGAACAAATAGGAGGTAAGAAGGGGCCAGCAAGGAATATAAAAGTAATTTTAAAGAATGTTAGCTGGAAAAGAAAGAGGAGAGATAAGACGATTAAGGGGAGCTGCAGAAGAGAAGGGAGCCACGGTCGTCTTTTTTGTTTGTTTTGAAGGAGTAGAGAGTCTTGAGCAAGTGTGTGAAGTTGAGGAAGAGAAGCCAGGGGAAAGGGAGAAACCAGGCTAGAGGGCATGGAGAGGGTAAGAGGCAATAATTTCAAACAGCCAGGGAGGTTCCTTCTTCCTTCTAGAGCAGGGGGAAATAGGCAGGCCTGGATGCAGCTCTAGATAAGTTTGAAGGTGAGGCTGAGAAGACAAAGACTGAACATTTCGCGACTTCATCTTTTCTGTGTGGTGGGGGGCAAGGTGGAGAATAGATGGGTTGGGTTGAGGGTGGAACAGGGGAGCTTCCCAGGAGCACTGGGAATGTGGGATGGCTGCCTAGAGGTGACCAGAGCAAGGCAAGACTCGCCAAGCAGCACTGCAAGCTCAGCAAAAGCTGGAAACCACAAACTGTGGGGACTGTAATTTAGATGTTTGTATTATTTTTTCCAAGCAGGGTTTGGCAGCATTGATACAGAAGATTAGAAGGGTGAGTATGGGGAAGGATCTCTTGAGGCGGTGGGTGTAGTGAGAGTTATGGTTACTGAGGGAAAATGGTGAAATAGACAAGCCATCATGATATGATTTTGGGTATGCAGGAAAGGCAGTGGAACCCCTCCCCCGCCGCATCCCCCCAGAGAACTGATTGACCTGGGAATGTTGGATGGGTTCAGGATACATGAGACAGAGATTTTGGCTGGGCACGGTGGTTCGGAGCTGTAATCCCAACATTTTGGGATGCTGAGGCGAACAGATCTCTTGAGTCCAGGAGTTTGAGGCCAGCCTGGGCAACACCGTGAAACCCTGAAAAAAAAAAAAACCCAAAAATTAACTGGGTGTGGTGGTGCATGCCTGCAGTCCCAGCTACTTGGAAGGCTGAGGCAGGAGTATCACCTGAACCCAGGAGGTGGAGGTTGCAGTAAGCTGAGATCGTATCACTATATACTCCAGCCTGGGTGACAGAGTGAGATCCTGTCTTAAAAAAAAATTGAAAAGAGATCTTATGAGGTCTCATGGGCTCCACAGGCAAGTGCAGTGAGAGCAAATAGAGAACAGCGTGTTAACCACACAAGGAGATAAAGTTGGGGTGTGACCGATCACAGTTCAATGTCTCAGTGATGGAGTGGTTTGGGGTCATAACAAGATCCCAGTGTTGGCCACAAGAGTGGGCTGCTCAACTGGGGTCTAGATGAAGGTGGATGGAGCAGAGTAGATTAAGAAACTTTCAAGCAAGAGTGAGAGATGGGTATTCTACAAAAATGCTTCCATGCTTGGGACCGCAGGAGAGTGAGAGCACGTAGAGATTATGAGTCTGGTGCCAAATTGTCCCTTGGAAAAACATACTCGTGAAGTTCAGTTTCTCTGTGAGCATAATCTTCAGCCAATTGGTTTCATGTGGCATCATCTCCTACTGTGGTATTGATTTCCTTTCCCTTCCTTGCAGTAAGATTTGGGAAGATTCTTCTTTGACAAGGGGGAGCTATGGCTTGCTTTCCTCCCTGTCTCAGTCTCCCTTTGGTTTCTCTATCATTTGCTGCCCTCCAAAGCCAGTGGATGGTTCATTAACTGCCTTCCATTCTTGCCAATCATTTACCCACTCAAGCAGCTTATTTCAATTGTCATAGAGATTTCCTTCCCCATAGGAGTGGGCATTTCAGACCCCAGATCTTATTTCTCTTTTCCCAGCATCCTTCACCTCCCAGAGCTCCGAGGTTTCTAAATCATTCTGCCCCCACATTCCAGGAAGTTGTTTGCCAACCCATTCTCTTTTGCCAAAGCTGCTTGACAAGTTCAACATTAACAGCTTGAAATTGATTTGTCATCAATATAACGTATTAAACTCTTAACTCACAGAGAAACAGTGTAGTTTTCCACAATATATTTTTTAGCGGGGTAATATTCAGAACCTCAAGCTTTAGGATTTTCCTGTGGACGAGTGCTGAATAACTACTTTAGCTCCGCTGGCAGTCACAGCCCTCCCCACAGTGGAAACCACAGAGCTCTATCAAGTTAAAAGTTCTGGAGACTCTAGTCTAGGATCATGAAAACACAGTTTAGCTTCCTTTTGTGTTACTAATGCAGGGCCTCTTTCTGGGCTTCACAATGCCCCCTCTGAAGTGAGTCAGCATTTCTGTGTTTGCTTAACTTCTAAGGTTACTGAAGCTCTGAGGGGGACATAGTTGGTCCAAAGTCACACTGCAGGGATCATGGCAAGTTCAAATCAGACCGAGAACTTGTTTCCACTAGGCAGGACTCCTTGAACCGTGCCGCATCTACTGGAAGCAGCTATGTTGATACAAATCCCGCACTTCTGTCTTTAAATAGTCCACTGGCAACTGTGATTCTAAGTCCCTATGTGGAATTAGCTCAGGCCCTTGTATGAAGTTCAGACTGCGGTTTGAAGGGATTCTGATGGTTTCTGCCAAATACAATACTTAGATCTAGGAGTGAGAGAAATGATACAAGATAGCAGGGATGTGAGTGGAGACCGCAGTAGGTCTGCCGTGTTCCTGTGCTTTCCAGCCGGCAGTCCTACCCCACACTCTTTTTTCCCTCTGGAAAATTCATCTAAGTCCAGTATCATTTTTCCTTTGAAACAATGAGATTGGATATCTGAGATGCAAGTAGATCCATGTGCGCTGTTGTTATTAATCTCCAGAAACTCTCCATGTTCCAGTGTGCCAGGATACAGAGCCAGGGAGGAAGGGTGGTTTCGGATTAATAGCATTCTAAATTTATCGTACGTTTTCTTAGCTTCTTTGCCTTCAACATGATTTCGAAGAGACAGAAATCCAAGAGTGGATGTGGTCTTCTGTTGCTTACAGCATATCACTTTTCTACATTTAAAAAACTGTAGTCCTCTGTCACTAATAATGAATCGCAAAATTATTCATAGCCGTTACAAACAACAAACTCAGAGTGAACAGCCTTGGTTAGCAATTTAGGATCTTAGAATTGAAAGGGCCTTTGGAAATACTCTCGATCCACCTACTACTCAATTTGCGCTGCAGCATCCCTGATGAGGTGTCTAAGTGGTTCTCAAACATTGCTGCATATTGGAATCACCTGGGGGGATTTTAAAGCTCTTAACACCAGGCTCCTCCTCAAATCATCTAAGTAAGAAGTTCTGGGGGTGAGACCAAGGCATCAGACTTTCTTCAAACTTCCCAGGGGATTATAATGTGCAGCCAAGTCCTGACCAGTGACCTTGCTTCTGCTCGGCTGTGCCCTGTGGTAAAGTTCCTGCGTTGTGGATTGCTTGTGCACTGATAGACAGTCATTCCTAATAGAATTAATAGGAATTCATGCCTCTCTGGAAGCCACATAGAGCCAATCAGCTCCCTTCCTCACGAAGCCCTTTGAAGATTTGAAGGCAGTAATACACAATTTGCAACATACTAAAGTATTTCCTTACTATGGTCGGAAATACCAGTGAAAAGGAAACTCTTGGACACATTACTTCATAGTGTGGCTTTTACTCCACTATTTGGCCATTACCTTATCCGAGTTTCATTATTTTCACTCCTTGATGAAATAACTGGGGACAACTGTGGAGAAGTTCTCTTGACGTTGACCCCAGCAGATTTTGGAAGCGCTAGTTCCCAGTGACCTAGTTCTTCCTGGTCCTGGGCCCTGCACTGCCTACCACCTCTCCTTGGCTGTCTCGCTTGTCTCTGTTCTCCTGTTAACTGTGTTTGAGGCTGGTTGATGGCCAGGTCTGCAAAAGAGTGGCAGAAGGAAGAAAACAGAACCAGAGGATGTGATGGTCTCACCCCAATACAGAGACTCAGCCGCCGAGTCCCCGAAGCCTGATGTAGCACCACGTGTTAAGAGGTGAAGTCCTGGAGTCATAGCTTTTGGATGTGAGCCCTGGCTCCCCCACTCACTGCAGGGGGAAACTTGGGCAAGACCCTTAACCTACTGGAGCCTCAGTTTCTTCATCTGTGAACCAGGAGTAATAGTAACTAACCTCTGTGAAATAAAAAGATAATCTGTGTAATATACTTGGTACAATGCCTTCTATATACTATATAGCTAGTGTCTAATCAGAATTAGCTCTTATTGTATTATTAAAACCACATCCCGTCCCCACCCCCTTCCAAAACTATTCCTGGTCCACAGGCCCATCACGTACTCTCTCCTCCTAATCTAAGCTCCAACATGGGCTGCCTGACATTATGGACCCTAGCTCCTGCCTGTCTGTTTTCTCTGCACCTGGCCAGCGCTTAGCTTAGAGTCACCTGGGCTCACAGTGCCTCCCAAAGGCACTGAGGAAAAAACCATTAATGTTAGCTCTTGTTCCACTGGTTGGCATGGGCTGTGAGGGAAAACAAGCAGCAAATATCTTATCTTGTTCCTGATTAGAGGTTTTCTTTGCTGCTTTCAGCTTCCTTTCTCAAGGGGCCACGTGAAATTGAACTCAGAACTATGATTTGCCCTTGCCTTAAAGCATGCCAGGAAAATCATTACATTTTTAGCAGGCGCTGGAGGATAGGCTGTTTCCCTTTCCATTTTACAAACATTAAATTTTTGACCAGGGTTTCTTGAACCTCACACACTAGCAATGTGGTCTTTATTTTGCTGGCTTCATTTTATTTTATCAGTACTGCCAGCAAAACTCTGGGAATGCGATCTGTTAGGTCCTGTCTTCGCCAGCCAAGATTTAAAGGGTGCAACAGATTGAAGATTTTCAAACTACAGAACAGTGCTTTCAATATGTGTTCAGTGGGCAACAAAATGCTTCCTTTGTGGGAGTCCATGCTTTCTCTCTTGGGTTAATGGATGACTTTCCAGGGATGCTGCATAAAAGAGTGATTTAAAAAAATGGTTTTAGGCAGCTGTGAGATTGATTCTTCAACCCAGGATGCATCTTATTGCTATTTAAAAACAAGTTTAAATTAGATTCCGTAACCATTATTCAACCATGTTCCCTGAAGTCTGTACATACATCCCTCACTAGTGAGGGGAAAAGGAAGTTGGTAAATTAAGTGTTGCTGAACAATTCTCAGGTAACCTGTCAGAACAATTTCATGTGGGTCATATTTAAATCCTCCATTTGATTCTTGCTATGGGTTTGTTCATGGGTTTGCTTCAAAGCAAGCTGAAAAAAAAAAAAAAAAAAAAAAAAGAGCAAAAGGAAACAAAGAGCCACCAACCGAGGAGAAAAAATGTTTGGCTCCAAGAACTCACTGTCAGTATAAATAAAACAAACTCCAATGCTGTTCTCACTTCAGATTACAGTCTCTTGATTTTTCCACTCTAATTTTCATTCACTTGGCTGTAAGTGAGTAAATCTTTCCTGGTATCAGTGTAGGCTTGCACTCCTTTGTCCGAAGACCTTGCCTGCACAGACATGGAGACATATCCACAAATATACTTGCAGGGACCTTATGAAGTGGTCCCCAGAAGCTAAATCTAGCCTTAATATATAAAGAGGACACAAATTCTATAGTGGCTCCCTAGGAAGTAGGGTACCTCTTCTAAATTTGCGATCTAAGGTAGAGTTTTTCATCTTTGAGTTGAGTTTTTCCTGTTTCCTTCAGTAGTGATGGGTTTGCCACCGGTCTATTGCTGGTATCAATAGCTCAATCTGTGGTATTGTGGCAAGAAGTAGTCCTGCAGTATTAACTTGATAACACCATTTTTAACCAACTATGCCAACCACCTGAAGATAATTAACACATACACTTACAAACAGCTTAATGCTGCCCTGGAACAGACATTGTGTCATTCCATTTCACTTGATTTATTTATTCGTTTATTCATCAAACAAGTGTTAAATTATTCGTTACTAATACAGACTTGAAAATATGAGCAGCACATTTACTGTTTCTAAAATTCATGTACTGAATTTTCCTTGTCCTTGAGTTATATGGATACCAGGATAAAACAAAATCAATATTTGTTCTAGTCATCCTGCATAAATATTTTGCCAGACAAATGGCTATTTACCGTATTGAATCAACATAGACTGCTAGAATATAAAAAGGTTATCTGGAAAGTGTTTTTTCCTCTATGGGTCTGGGAACACAGCCTAGGAGGCTACCCCAAAGGGAGGGGAGCAGACCTTGATTATGTGCCTATCGTGGTGAGCCACTGTGCTGGCATTTACACACATTATAGCATTTCGTTCTCATAAACACCCTAAGAGATAGCAATTCTCACCTCATTTTATAGAGGAGAAAACTGGGATTCCGAAAGGCTAAGTAATTCTGTTCTTAAAATGGTCTGCTCTCTAATTTCAATGACACAACATTTTCCTGATTTTTCCCTTCTTCTCCTTTTTTTTTGAGACGGAGTTTTGCTCTTGTTACCCAGGCTGGAGTCCAATGGTGCGATTTTGGCTCACCATTGCAACCTCCGTCTCCTGGGTTCAGGCAATTCTCCTGCCTCAGCCTCCTGAGTAGCTGGGATTACAGGCACGCACCACCATGCCCACCTAAGTTTTTGTATTTTTAGTAGAGACGGTCAGGGGTTTCACCATGTTGACCAGTATGGTCTCGATCTCTTGACCTCGTGATCCACCCATCTCGGCCTCCCAAAGTGCTGGGATTACAGGCTTGAGCCACCGCGCCCGGCCTCCCGTTTCTTCTCCTTATTAGTCTTTTAAGCTTTTTCTTCTCCTCCTCTTTATCTGTGACTCAATTTTGAACACCAACTACATTCGCTGGTATTCTCATCTGGTACAATGGCTTTAAATACCACTCATGTGCTCATGACTCTCCAGCATGTCTCTCTAGCCCAAACATCTCCCATTACCATCAGACTTGTATATGCAGCTGCCTACTTGAAATTTACACTTGGATGATGGGTGAGCATCTCTGATTTAGTATGCCTAGTTTGAAGATCTTGATTTTTTTTTTTCTCTTCATATCTCTTTCTCCTTGCATTTGAACCACTTAGAAAAATGGCTCCATCATTTACCCAATTGCTCATAAAAATAACCTAGGAGTAACCTTTTTCATTACTATTCCCCCAGTTCATAACAAAAATATGTTGCAAAATCTCTTTGTGTTTCTTCATCTCCACCTTTGTGTAAGCTAATGCAAAATACCCCTGACTCTTGGAAACTCCCTATTTACCTTCATCCATCTCCTCACCTAGAATGCAGATTTGATGGCTGGAGCTGCTGCAACCAGTTATGAGAAGGAGGAAAAAAGGCACTAGAGTCACAGAGACATTAGCCCTGATATACTAAGTCCAAAAGTTACATCTTCCAACATCATAGTCTGAGGGAAAAACAACTCGTTTCATCCAAAGTGGTTTAATTTTTTTCTATTACTAAGCAGGTGAAAATATTTCTAAGGGATATATATTTTCTCTCCACCCCCATCAATGTGTATCCACACAGCAGCCATAGGGGTATTTTTCTGAAAAGGAAAAATAAAGCAGTGTAAGGTTGAACAGAAGTGAGGGATGCAATTTTAAACAATGTGGGCAGGATAGGCTTCAATGGGAAGGTGACATCTGAGAAAAGACATGAAAGATCTGGGTGATCATGGAGATAGTAAAAAGAGATTGTATTCCAGTTATGTTTTAAAAAGAAGAATTAAAAGGATTTACTGATGGATTGGATGTGTGCTATAAGATATACAGACAAGTCAAACATAACTTACAGATTTTTGTTTGTGCAACTGGAAAGATGGAGTTGCCATTGCTGAGATGAGGAAGGCTAAGTGCATTGCAGATTTGTGGTATGAGAGAGACATCTCAGTTTTAGACATGCTGATTTTTACACATCTATCAAACATTTGAGAAGAGATGATGTTGAATAAGCAGTTGAATGTGTGAGTCAAGAGTTCGGCTGACAGGACCATACTGCAGGCAAAAAGTTATGAGTCATGACCTATATATTTAAAGCCATGAGATTTTATGAAATTACTAAGATAGTAAGCGTAGTTTGACATAAACAAAGAACCAGAGTCCTAGAAGTGGTGCATTAACATTAATAAGTTGCAGAGAAGAGGAATCAGTGGAAGAGATTGAAAAGAAGCAACCACTGAAGTAGGAGGAAAAGAGACTGAGGTGAGCTAGGAGCCTCACCTCAGATGAAGAAAGTGTTTTAAGGAAGAGAGAATGATCACTGCTATCGATTATCAAATAATATGAGGACTCAGAACTGATCATTGGGTTTAGCAGCATTAAGGTCATTGGTGACCTGACAAGAAGAGATTTCATGAATTGTAACGAAAGCTTGATTGGAGTGGGTTTAAGAGAGAGTGGGAAGACACTAATGGCAGCTCCTTTGAAGAGTTTTACTGCAAAGGTGTGAAAAATATTTGAGTGTATCTGGGGGAGTTTCTTTTAAAAGCTGGGAAAATGACAAGTTTGCTAAATGATGGGAATGATCAAGTAGAGATGTAAAAATGGATGATGTAGGAGAAAGGGGGACACTTGTTAGAGTGATGTCCTTCGGTATAAGTGTAACACATGTCCACCCATGAGCCTAAAATAAAAGTTAAAATAAAAAAACTTGTCCATAATACTTTGACACTATTCCCTTCAATAGGTGGAGCTTAATTTTTCCCCTCTGAATATGGGTTGGGTTTAGTGAACTGCTTTTAACAAACAGAATGTGACAGAGTGATGGTGTGTGACTTCTGAGGCTAGGTCATAAATGGCATTGTGGTTTCCCTCTTGCTCTCTCTTGGATCACTCAGTTTGAGGGAAATCAGCTGCCACATTGTGAGGACCCTCAAGCAGCCCTGTGGAGAGATTCATTTGGTGTGAAACTGGAAACTCCTACCAGTAGCCATGTGAGTACACCACCGTGGTGGCAGATCTTGCAGAACCAGTCAAGCCTGGTTAAAGCCCAAGTGGACACCTTCACTGCAACCTCATGAAAGGCTGTGAACCAGAACCAGCAGTTAAGTTGCTCATTTACTTCTGCCCCATAAAAATAGTGGGATGATATAAACTTATTGTTTTAAGCCACTAACTATTGGGGTAATTGGGAACCCAAGAGAGTTCATTTATAGCAACAGATAGGAAGATAGAGTACATGAGTACACTGTGGTGGCTGAATAAAAGAGGAATGAGGAATTTGTGGAGATTCTCCTTGAATTGCTTCAACTTTCTCAGGGACACAAGAAGCAAGATTAATAGCTGAGAGTGGTGGGTAAAGATGGAAAAAGAAATGTTGGAGGAGTGAGGAGAAAGGAAAGTAAACTAGTTGTATGGATGAGAATGGTGGACAGATAGAATGGATAAGGCAAATGTAGTCCGATCGTGGGCCATATTAAGGACACAAAAGAAGAATGTCTGCAGTCATCATATAAAATGAGACAGTGTGTTGTGTGCTTTGCTCCAGCAAATTGAGCTGCATTCATGCAGAAGCAGAGTACGTGGGGAGTTGGATTAAACCAGGGATGTACTTTTGCTAGGTGAGTACTGTGACACAAAATAGGGCAAGGTGTATGCAAAGGAGTATTTATACAAATCAGGATAATTGCCTTCTTAAATAAAAATCATTTCAGTGTTCTGCTTCCAGGAAGATGGAGGTAAACATAGTTTGCCCTTTTCCTCCTGTTAAGAACTAAAATGCCTGGAAATTATATAGAAAACAAACATAAAAAGACTCTGAAAGGTGAAGAGAAGAAAGCAGATTGTCAAGGGAACTCAGAACCCAAGGAGTGAACTTGTGGTGAGTTGTCTGGGTTTCCTTTTGCTTCACACATTCCAGACTTGTAGCTGAAGAAGACAGCAAGATGGAAATGCCAACAACAAGAGCAGACAAAAAAAAAAAAAAAAAAAAAAAAAAAAAAAAAAAAAAAAAAAAAAAAAAAAAAAAAAAAAAAAAAAAAAAAAAAACTCCCAACAAAGTCCTGCTCTCTCTAGTCAAAGGATCAGGAAAAGGAAGTCTAGCGAGACCAAAACTATTAGACAATAAATAATCTGCCCTCACATAGCTGTAACATAGCATCTCTATCCATACTGGGGTAGTATCAGAGAAGGCGAGGTAGGGAGTTAGGACTTCCATTTCTGCTGGCCAGTTTTGAGATTTGCCCTTCTTGCAATGTTGGTGGAAACCACCTGGGTCACCTGGACTTCCACCTCTGCTCAGCAGTAATGAGGCATTCCTTTCTCCCTCTACTAGGGTAGAGAGCCAGGACATTCACTATCATCCAGTGATAACGAAGCCATACCCTCTGCAATGTCAGTGGAGACTACTTGGGGAACAAAACCCCCATTGCCACCCAGCAGTAAAAAAGAGCACCCTCCCTTAAGGGTGAGTGGTCAACATCAGTCCTAACATATCAATATGTTAGACCAAATGCAAACAGTCTAAACATACAAATTTAAGCAAGTAAAAGTAAAAGAATGGAAAAAGACATATCATGCAAACATTAATCAAAGGAAAGCAGGAGTGGCTATATTAATATGATATAGAGTAGACTCCAGAATGAAGAAAATGACCAGAGACAGAGAGGGATATTTTATAATGATAAAAGGGTAAACCCACCAAGACGACATAGCAATACTAAATGTGTAGGCACCAAACAACAGAACTGCAAAATATGCAAAGCAAAAATTGACAGGACTTAAAAGAGGAATAGACAAACCCACAATCATGGTTGAAAACTTTGATACTCTTTTCTCAACAACTAGCAGAATACCTAGACAGAAATCAGCAAGGACATAGAAAACCCAAATAACACTGCTGAGCATCAGCATTGAATCAACATTTACAGAACACTTTACCCAATAATAGCAGTGTCCATGGAATATATGTGAAACAGACTCTATCTTGGGCCATAAAACAAACCTTGATGAATTTAAAAGAATGAAAATGATACAGTGTGTTTTTCAACTGCATTGAAATAAAAATAAAAATCAATAAAAAAGATAACAGGAAAATCTCTGAACACATGGAAACTAAACAATACACTTTTAAATAATCTATGGGTCAAAGAGGAAGTCTCAAAGGAAATAAAAAAATCTAACTAAATACAAGTCAAATTACAATGTATTGAAATTTGTGGGACACAGCTAATGCAGTACTGAGAGGGAAATTTGTAACACTAATTTGTACATTAAAAAACGGAAAACTCTTAAATCTATAATATAAGCTCCTATCTCAAGAACCCAAAAAAAGTTCAAAATAAAGCCAAATCAAGCAGAAAGAATAAAATGATAGGATTAGGATAGAAATCAGGAAAATTGAACACAGAAAAAAATCAATAAAAATGAAACAGAGAACTGGCTCTTCGAAAAGTTCAATAAAATTGACAAACATCTTGCAAAACTGACAAAGACAAAAAGAGAGAAGACACAAATTACCAACATGAGGAAGGAAACAGGATATGTTTATTGGCCCTGAATACATCAAAAGGATGATGAAGGAATACGATGAATAACTCTACACACATAAACTTGAAAACTTAGACAAAATAAAACAATTCCTGGAAAACCAAAAACAACCACAACTTACCCAACATGAAGTAGATAGTTTGAATAGCTTTGTAACTACTAAGAAAATCAAATTTGTAATTTAAAAATTCCCCAGAACATCTTCAGGCCCAGATGGTTTCATCAGAGAATTCTACCATATGTTTAAAGAAGAATTAACAACCAATTCTACACAATCTCTTTCAGAAAATAGAAAGAAAAACCTCCCAATTCATTTTTTAAAAAGCTAGTATTGCCCTAATACGAAAACTAGACAAAAACAGCACAAAAAAGGAAAATTACAGACCAATATTCTTTATGAGTATAGATACGAGAATCCTTAACCAACTATTAGCAAATAGAATCCAGCAACGTATAAAAGAAATTATATACCATGACAAGGTGAAACTTATTATAGGAAACAAAGCTGATTTAATATTTGATAGCAAGTCAATGGAAGCCACTGTATTATCAGGCTAAAGAAGCAAAATTTCATGATTGTATGAATCATGGTAGAAAAAAAAAAACATTTGACAAAATTCAATACATTTGTGATTTTAAAAAAAAACTATTAGAAAAATTGGAATGGGAAGAATTTTGTCAACTTAGTAAAGGGCATCTACAAAAAAAATCTATAGCCAATGTCAAACCCAATGGTGAAAGACTGAATGTTTTCTCCCTATTATCAGGAGTTAAGCAAGACTGTTTACTCATACCACTCTTATTCAACACAGTGCTGGATGTCCTAGCTGGCACAATAAGGCAAGAAAAAGAAATAAAAGACATACAGGTTGGAAAGAAACAAAACTGTCCCTATTTGAAAAAGATATAATAACCTACTTAGAAAATCCCTAAGAATCCACCAAAAAACATTTCTAAAGCTAATGAGTAAGTTCAGTAAAATACAAGATAAACATCCAAAAATTGATTGTATTTCTTATATTACCAATGAACTCCTGAACACTGAAATAAAAATACTAATATTATTTACAATTATTCAAAAACAAAAATGAAATACTTATATGTAAATCTATAAAAACATGAATAGCACTTGTACGATGAAAACTACAAAACACTAATGAAAGGAATTTTTTAAGACTCAACAGGTTAAAGACGTCAATGCTCCCCAAATTGATATACAGGTTTAACACAATTTCTGTTAAAATTCCAAGGAGATTTTTTTGTAGATATAATCAAGATTGTTATATAATTGATTTTATATGTAAAAATTATATACAAAATTTATATACTAAAATTTCAATAAGATTTTTAATAGATATAGTCAAGATTATTGCAAATTTATTTTATATATAAAAATTATATATACAAAATTGTTATAAGGAAGTAGTATAGCTAAATTTTCTTTTTAAAAAAGATTAGGGTAAGAGGAAATGATCTACCCCCAATATTGATAATCAAGTCTTGATAATCAAGACTATGAGGTGCTGATGAAGGGATGGACACATAGATGAATAGACTAGGACAGACAACCCAGTAATAGCCTCACACAAATATGCCCAACTAATTTTTGACAAAGGTGGAAAAACAGTTCATCAGAGGAAAGATAAGTTTTCCAAGAAATGATGCTGAAGCAATTCGACATTCACAAACAAAAAAATTAAGCCTCACCATAAACCTCACCTATTATACAAATGTTAACTCAAAATTGATCACAGACTTAAATATAAAACATAAACATATCATGTTTTTTTAAAAAATGGGACGAAAATCTTTAGGACCTTGAGCAGGAGTAGAGTCTTAAGACTTGACACCAAAACTACAATTTATGAAAGGAAAAATTGATAAACTGTATTTTATCAAAATTAAAAAGTTTTACTTTGCAAAAACCCCTGTTAGGAATTGAAAAGATGAGCTACAGAGTGGGAAATCATATTTGTAAACCACATATCTGACAAAGGACTAGAATGTAGAATTTACAAAATACTCTCAAAACTCAAGAATAAAAAATTGAACAACCCAATTAGAACATGAGCAAAAGACATGAAGAGACATTTCTCTGAAGAAGATAAACAGATGGCTAATAAGCACATGAAAAGATGTTCACCATCATTAGCCATTGGGAGATGTAAATTAAAACTATAACGAGATATTACCGCATATGGATCAGAATGGGTAAAATCAAAAATAGAAGCAACACCACATTTTGGTGAGGATGCAGAGAAATGGGATCACTCATACACTGCTGGTGGGAATGTAAAAGGGCATAGCCACTCTTGAAAACAGTTTTGCAGTTTCTTGAAAAACTAAACATGCAACTACCTTGTGACCCATCAGTCGTACTCCTGTGTATTCATTCCAGAGAAATGAAGACATACAAAAACCTATACATGAATGTTTATAGAAGCTTTGTTTGTAATAGCCCCAAACTGGAAATAACCCAGTTGTCCTTTGACAGGTGAATGGTTAAACTGTGGTCCATTCTACCATGGAATATTATTCCTCAATAAAATTAAATAAACTGGCCAGGCACAGTGTCTCATGCCTGTAATCCCAGCATTTTGGGAGGCCAAAGTGGGCAGATTACGAGGTCAAGAGATTGAGACCATACTGGCCAACACGGTGAAACACCATCTCTACTAAAAATACAAAAATTAGCTGGGTGTGGTGGTGTGCACCTGTAATTACAGCTACTCGGGAGGCTGAGGCAGAATAATCACTTGAACCCAGGAAGGGGAGGTTGCAGTGAGCCGAGATTGTGCCACTGCACCCCCAACCTGGGGACAGGGCAAGACTCTGTCTCAAATAAAAAAAGAAAAGAAACAAAAAGGAATGAACTACTGACATATACAACAAAGTGGACAACGGACTTACCAGTGATTTATGCTTAGTGAAAAAAGTAAATCCCAAAAGGTGACATTACACAATTCAATTTATATAACATTTTTGAAATGACAAAATTATAAAAGTCTATTACACATGTGTGGTTAACAGAAGTTAAGGATGGAGGAAGGGAAGAAGATGAGTGGAAAGTGAAAGTGGCTATCAAAGAACAAGCCAGGGAGTCCCTGTGGTGATGGAGATGTTCTGTATCTTGACTCTTCAATGATAATATCCTCATTGTAGTATCACTCTGGATTTACAGGATGCAGCCACTGGGGAGAAACTGGGTAAAGGGAACACCCATGCTCTCTGTATTGTTTCTGACAACTGCATGTGAATTTACATTTATCTCTCAAAATGAAACATTTAATTTAAACTATTATTTCTTTACTTCCAGTTGCTTTTAAAACAAAATGTAACTAAAATGTGGCCCACAAGTGTCCACTGATCCTACCCTCTGCCTAACACTGCAACCTTTTTTCTTTTTTTGAGCCCGAGTCTTGCTCTGTTGCCAGGCGCCAGGCTGGAGTGCAGTGGCGCAATCTCGGCTCGCCGCAACCTCCGCCTCCCGGATTCAAGCAATTCTCCTGCCTCAGCCTCCCGGGTAGCTGGGACTACAGGCGCCCGCCACCACGCCTGACTAATTGTTTTTTATATTTTTTAGTAGAGACGAGGTTTCACCATGCTGGCCAGGATGGTCTCAATCTCTTCACGTTGTGATCCACCCGCCTCGGCCTCCCAAAGTGCTGGGATTACAGGCTTGAGCCACCGCGCCCGGCCTGCTTATTGTACCAACTTCTTATTGTACCAACTTCTTATTGTACCACGTTTCTCTTTTCTAACTCCAGCCACATTGCCGCTTTACTTTAATGATACTGAGCTTTCTTCTACTCCTTGTTCTTTGCCTTTGCTGTATTTCATCTGCTTGGGAATGCTCCCTCCCCAGTTTTTTGCGTGGTTCCTCATTCTGACCCTGCAGGTCTCAGCTCAAACACCACCTTCTCAGAGAAGTCAGCCCTTACCTGCAAATCACAGCGAGGGCGAGCAGTTAAGCCCGGCAGCCGCTGCCTGGGGGCTGAATTGCAACACCTCCATCCAATAGCTGTAAGGCCTAGGACATCAGACTTAACAGCTCTGTGTCTGTGGCCCCTTCTCTAAAATGGGCACCCTATTAGTTTCTCCTTCACAAAATTGTTATAAGGATTAAATGGGGGCCGGGCTCACATCTATATTACCAGCGCTTTGGGAGACCGAGGCAAGCGGATCACCTGAGGTCAGGATCACCTGACCAACATGGAGAAACCCCGTCTCTACTAAATATACAAATATTAGCTGCGCATGGTGGTGCGTACCTATAATCCCAGCTACTCTGAAGGCTGAGGCAGGAGAATGAATCGCTTAAAACTGGAAGGCGGAGGTTGCAGTGAGCCAAGATTACACCTTTGAACTCCAGCCTGGGAAACAAGAGTGAAACTCTTGTCTCAGAAAAAAAAGATTAAACGGGTTAACATAGTCAAACTAGCACCTGAAATGCCATAAAGCCCACCTTAGTATTATTATAAAAACCTCCCCTAATTACTGTCTATCTCTTTGGTTCTCAAGGTTTGATCCCTGGACGAGCAGTATCCCCATTACCTGAGAACGTGTGAGACACGGACACTTTCAGGCCATTCCATAGACCCACTGAAACGCTGAGGATGGGGTCTAGCAATCTGACTCCTATGGGTGCTCAAGTTTGAGCGCTACCAGTTCATCTCCTCTTCCTGTTTACTTCCTTAATGTTACTATCACAGATAGATACTTTTTATTTATTTACATGATTAATGCCTGTCTCTCCTGCCAAAAATCAGTATTTCGCGAGGGCAGACTTGTCAATCTTGTTCACTACCGTATCTCTAACTGCTGGCACAGCATCTGGCACAAAGTAAGCCCTGATAACCTATGAACAAACACACGAATGAATGAACAAACTTGGCCAAGGTCATATTGTAACCAAGTAACCTGTTTTTAAGCTTTCTCTCTGTTGCTCTTTGTGTTAATTTCTTAGTAATGAAATAATAACATTTACTCTCCTTTCCACCAGGCCTGCCCTTGCACTGCTAGCTTATCTAAATCTGTTTTCTTAGAAGTTCCAAAGACTGAATCTTGAGACAATCCAGGTGTCTATGGAATTCTCCCCCACCAGGAGATTGCTTCAAGGACACAGTTAATTTATAACCTGGTTGAGCCCAAGATGGCATCAGCCTATTCACCAGATGGAGCGGTAACTTAAGTCATCGAAACAAGTCATGTAGACCTGCACAGCCTTGTCCCTCTTGCATGCCCTTCACCCCAAACTCTTCTTTGTAACTCTTTTGCATTTTGCCTGAAGATTTGAAATGGTTTCATTAAGGCACGAGCCCGGACAGTTTCTCCAATGCAAGTTATGGAAAAATAAATCACTGACTTTCTATCATAACTCATCCTTTTTATTCAGTTTTGCAAGTGGCAATCAACTGAACCCCCCTTTGGTTACAATCAATTTTTTAAATAACTGAACTGAGGGATGTTGACTCCAGGCTGCCTTGCCCTCTCTGACACACTGAGAATCAGTGGGACCCCAACTCCTAGTCATTACTCAGCACTCCCATGTTTCCCATACAGTGCTGTGCAAAATGGAAGTCACTTGCATGTAGAAACCACTTGCACGTAGAAATTCCAAACTGCATTTTAAATACAAATATGGCCACAACAGAGCCAGGGGTTCTTTGGTCATGGAAGTGGGCGCTTGCTCTTCCAATTGCACTGTGTTGGCCACTTCATTACTTTAGCTGTTATTGTCAAGGGAGTGTTTTCCTGTCATGGCAATGGGTTACCTTCTCTCTGCGGCTTTTAGTAGCTATGGCTGGTGAAGGGTTGCCTTCTCTTTGGGGGTTACTTTACATCTCAATTTGGAGGGATCCCTTTTTCACCTTGGGATTCAGCAGAGAGAAGGTTCAGTCCGTCGGTACCCACACTCTTTCCCCTGACACTAGCATCCCGTCGCTTTTCTCCTGCTTCCCTGATGGTTTCATCTCTCTCCTCTGCAGGCTTCTCTTCCTCAGCTTCTCATTGCTTCAGCTATTAGTGGCTCTCAGGGCCTGTCAATTCCCCCTACATGCACGTTCCTAGGATGATCTTCCTCACTCCACAGCAGGATTTCCAATTCGAGCCTCTTTGTTGGCACGACAACCTCAGTGTCCCAAAGGAATCTCAGCACAGAAGATCCAAGACTAAATGACTTATGTTCCTTTGCCCCTTCCTGTTATTCTCTTCTACTGGTTAGTGGCACTGCCATCAATCCTGTTTTCTAAGGCAGAAATCTAGGAGCGATTCTTTGTTCCTCTCTTTATCTCATTTCCTGTATCTTATCAGTATTCTAGTCCTTGAAATTGTACTCCTCATGGTGACTCGTATCACCCCTTTGCCCCCTCCGGTGCTAATCAGAGCTGCTGAATCACACCATGTGGCTACAAAGCTTCAAGGACCTCACCTGGACTGCTCTAATCATCTAACTAGTATCTTTGGTACTGGCCTTATATCTGTATACATCCTCCACACAACCACACTATGATTAAATAATTTTTCAAAATGCAAAGTAGGCCCTTTTTGCTCCGTTGCTTAAAATGAAGTTAACAGTTGCAAACAGATACAATACAAATCCCTGAGTGTGCGGTACTTGGCCCTTTATAACAGCTGTGGATTGAGTATATTCCCCACAGATCATGTCTTGGAAACTTAATTCTCAGTACAATGGTCAGGGGTGGGGCCTAATGGGAACTGTTTAGGTCATAAGAGCTCTGCCCTCATGAATGGATTCGAGTTGCTATGGCAGCAGTGGGTTTGTTATAAAAGCGAGCTCAGGCCTGGTGTGGTGGCTCACGCCTGTAATCTCAGCACTTTGGGAGGCCAAGGTGGGCGGATCATGAGGTCAGGAGCTTGAGACCAGCCTGACCAACATGGTGAAACTCCATCTCTATTAAAAAAAAAAAAAAAAAAAAAAAAAAAAAAGAGCTTAATCCTGTCTTGCTCTTTCACCCATGTCATGCCTTTCTCTACCTTATGACAGAGCAAGAAGGCCTTCAACCCCGGATGTGGTCTCTCAATCTTTGACTTCCCAGAACCTTCAGTCAAATGAATTTGTGTTCACTATAATTTACCCAGTCGGTGTTATTCTGTTACAGCAGCACAAAGTAGACTGAAACAATGATCAACCCGGATGCCTCAAGCTCTGTACCTTACTTCAAAACCTGCTGCTGTGGTCAGAGTTGTGTTTCCCCCCAGCATTTATAGGTTGACGGCCCAGCCCCCAGTGTGATGGTATTTGGAGATAGAGCCTTTGGGAGGTAATTAGGTCATGAGGGTGGAGCCCTCATGAATGCAATTAATACCTTTACAAGAAGAAACAAGAGAGAGCCTTCTCTCTCTCTGCCATGTAAGAACACAGCAAGAAGGTGGCCGTCTGCAATCCAGGAAGAGGGCTCTCACTAGGAACTGAATCATCTGGCATCCAAATCACTTCCCAGCCTCCAGAACTGCCAGAGAAGTGAATTCCTGTGGTTTAAGCCACCCTAGTCAATGGTATTTTGTTACTGCAGCTCAAGGTGACTAAGATACCTGTACAACCTCCATACTAACCCTACCATCATCACTAGCTTTTCAAAATCCCTTTGGCTGCACTGTCTCCTCAGTGGCTCAGGTAGAAATGCACATGCTCTTCTTTAAGCTCATCAGTATTGGTCAGGTTTTGCTGCACTAACAACTCATGCTCGTTATAGGAAGGCTGAGGGTGGGCTGCAGCTCTGCTCTGGGCTGCAGTTTGGCTGCAGGTTTGCTCCTCCTGCCTCTGCATCCCAAGACCCAGGCCTTCCTTGTGGCAGATATCAGAAGTGCAAGTAAAAGGCTTAGCCAAAACACACGGTTATATTTAAAGCTTCTGTTCACTTGTGACGTACAACTTGCCTGCTCATATTTCATTGGCCACAGCAAGTCCCATGGCCAAGCCCAACATCAGTGAGGTTGGGAGGTTTACCTCTAGAGAAGGGCAGAATGAATACCTGGGGGAAAAAAGTCATACAATGTACTTCACTGCACAACACCTGGCTCATATTTTCATTCTAGTCCCCAGAATCCTTGATTTGCTTACCTACATTTCTCCTTCAGACTTTAAGCTCCTGAAGGTAAGGGCTGGATTTGTTCTGTTATACCTTGCCAGCACTTAGTATAGTTGCTGGATGGGTAAATGAATTAATGATTGACCCAATAATTCAAAATAGAGACTGCAGGAAGAAGATTGAGTTTGTTGGAGAAGATAATGAGTTCAGTGTCAACCTCCTGGGCTAAATATGTTCTGAACCGTGTCCTGGTAATGGAGCTGTCATTTTTAATACAGTTACTAAGAGCTAATGTGTTCTGAGAACTCTACTATCAACTTAAAATCACTCTTTTGGAAAGGGGCTAACAAGCTTAAAACAGACAGTAATGTTTTGATTGACCAATTACCTTGATCTTAAATTTTATCAAATCTGAAATATAAATGCTGATAGTTTTACAGAGTTGGCTTTTTTATTTTCGGAAGCTGTGATTAAGATTAATTAAGTAGTTGTAAAATATAGATAGCCACAGAACTTCAAAATGACAGTAAGGAAAAATAGAAAGATAAGTGAGAGCGAAGATTTTAAGAATCCAGGGAGTCCTTGAAACTCTGAAATTGCAAAATATTGAGTGTGTGCATATGTGCACTTTTCTGGAGAAACAGACTATAGTTTTGCATCAGATTCTTAAAGGGGTTTATAAATTACAAAAGTTAAATAAATCCATTGTAACAGAGACAGAGAAGAGAGAAGAAATGACATTTTTATTTATTCCCCGACGATAGCAATAACAATAATGTATTAAACTTTTATTTTATGCTTTTCACTGTTTTGAACACATTAATATTCTCGTAATTTTCAAAACAACTCTGTTATGATCTTTCATTCACAAATGAGGAGACTCAAGTTTAAAGATAAATACTGTAACTTGTTCCAAGTTATGTGCCTAGTCAGTGGCAAAGAAAAATGCCCCAACACTACCCTCTTCACCAGTATACTGCATTTCCTTCAGTGTGCAGATTAATTTTACTTTACCCTTTCTGTCTTCCTAATAATTTTGGTTAAAAAATACCTCTTAAATTTAAGCCCCTGGCAGTCACAAACTGGCCAACGCTCAAATTTCTGGCAGGGCAACCCCATTTGCAGGGCATAAATATAACTGAAGACATAACTAAATACTTAGATACATTTTCATCATTGTGCAATCTTACTAATGGATTGGTCTCTTGTTCCAAGCGGAAAAGTTGTGGTGCTTCACCTGATAAGCAGGCACTTTCCAAGTCCTGTTCAGCTATTAAATTCTGCTTGTTAGGTTAATGAAAAGCAAATTTGCAGTACCCCTGCTAATGTAAAGCATTCTAGCAGCAATAAATTTGTATGACACTTATCGGTTCTTATTTAAGTAGTCGCAAACCCTCAAAAATGGCCTTTCATATTATGAAAATTCACTTGCTGAGGATAACACCAAAAGTCTGCCCCATTTCCAGAAACCATCTCTCAGAGAGATATTTAAATGAGGACATTAAATTGTACCACGTGCAATGAGTGATAGGACATATTGTGTTCGCACTCAAATGGGTGTTGAATTTTTGGTGTGCCTGAACCCAGTGATAAACCAGTGTGAGGTGCTTCAGCAGGAGAGTTCAGTTTCCCTGCTCGCCTTTCATCTCTGAGTGGTTATTGTGCATATTCAGCATTTACATGTGCAAAGTATCTTTGTCTTCCAAATGTCACTGTGGGTGCAGGTGCATTTTATGATTGCCACCTCACAGATGTAAAGACTGACAGGGCTACAGAGAGTTGGTTTAATGACTGACCCAACAATTCCAGATGGGGAATGCAGGAAGAAGATTGAGCTTGTTGGAGAGAATGATGGTGGCAGAGGGAGGGTTGGTCACCAGGTGCTGGGCTTCCCTGAAGCGGTCTTCTGACAACACTGTCCTCATGTACTCCTGTTCCTTCCCCATTTTCCTCTTCTGTTTTTCACCCTTTGTGCTCTCTAATCATACTCCATAAATACGACTTAAATGATAGGCAACGGTATGTAGCATAGGCTTAAGAAAGGGCTTTGGAGTCAAACAGACTTTAGCCGAGTGGAAGCGACCTCAGGCAATTCGCTCGACCTCTCTGAATCTCATCTGTAAAATTGAGCTAACAAGACAGAATTGTTGCAAGTATTTTAATTTACTCAGACCCTATATGTAAAATAAGGATTTTAATTTAATTAGATCATATATATATATATGTATACACATATACATATATACAATATCTGTTATAACTTTTGTTGCTATCACCAGAAACAAAGCAATGTGAGGCAGAATACAATGAAAGCTTCACCTCTATAGTACAGAATGGAGGCTGTGGACTTTGGTCAAAGGAGAGTTGTTTTATCAAAGGAGACTGAGGTCTGGAGAAAACTGGGGTGTCTTCTGGGGGCTGAGGACATTTAAGCCAGCTTCAAAGGATGACAAGATTTAGATTAGCAAACAGGAAGGTGAAGGAACTGTATAACTGAGGTGGTTTTACACTTTTGCAAATTCTCTGATACCTTTCCATAAAAGTGGAGTCTACTGTCCCTCTATTTGACTGTGAGCTGTCCTTGGTACCTTTCTTCTACTGAGTAGAATATGGTGAAAGTGAGACTGGGTGACTTCTGATATATATTAGAAGATGTGATACAGTGTGTCTGTGACTTTGTCATCCATCCATCCATCCATCCCTTCACCCACCTATATCTACCGATTAATTAATCAATTGATCTACCTACCTACCCAGATCTCTCTTCCTCTTTCTGACTTTAGAACCTTGAGCCACTTGGTATGAATTTAGGCTACCCTAAAGCCACCACGGAACCATGCGGGAAGGCTACATGCCCAAGGAGCCACAGCTGCTCCAGTCCTGACTGTTTGAGTCTTCCCAGATCTGGCATCCAATATGTGAGAAAACCTCCTCTCCCAGCCACCACCTGACAGTATTGTGGGAGAGACTCTGAGTGACAACTGCCGAGCTGAGTCCAGTTAACCACTAGAATCCTGAGAGATAATAAAATGTTGTTAGCCACTAAATTTGGGAGTAATTTATTATTCAGCTATAATAACAATAAAGACATTCAAGCATTTATGATGTGGTTTGAAAGTGTGGCCCCTCAATATCTCAGTGTTGGAAGTGGGATTTGGTGGGAAGTGATTGCATCATGGGGGCAGATCCCTCACAAATTGTTTCGCACCATCACCTTGGTGATAAGTGAGTTCTCACTAAGTTCCCGTGAGACCTTCAAGTTTAAAAGTCTGGAACCTCTCCCCTGCCACCCATCTCTCTTGCTCTGGCTCTCTTCATGTGACATGCTCATTCTCCTTCACCTTCAGCCATGGCTGTAAGCTTCCTGGGGCCCTCACCAGAAGCTGAGCAGATGTCAATCCATGTTTTTTATACAGCCTGCAGAACCATGTGCCAATTTAACCTCTTTTTACATAAATTACCCAGCCTAGATATTTCTTTATGTGATGAAAAACAGCCTAACACAATTTATAAACCAAAGCAAATTTACAAATTAAATCATAAAGCTACAAAACCGGTAATATTCAGTTGAAACAGGTTAATTTATTTTGACAGATGATGTTTTTCAGTAACCAAATTGATGCTTATGTCATTAAAAGGTGAAATCTACAGCACAAGCTTTCGGCAGATTGATACATGAGCTTGGTGTGAGAACTCCGTTCTCCCACCACGCTGCTCCATTTCCACCACCACAAAGCCACTGCTTACACAGCGCACAGTGACATGTGGCCTTCATGTAGCACTAGCATATCATCACTGTGCTCTGTTCCTGCCTCTGTTCTTTTCACATCAGCCCACAGCAGCTAAAGGTATCTTCTTGCTGCCAATGTGATCCTCTGTACAGACATAAATCCAGGCACTGACATTGAGAGGCAACACCCAATTTTAAGTGGTTATCCAAACAGCCCAGGTTTTAAAAAATGTTTATTTCCTTTTAGATTAATGTGAAAATGAAATGTAAAACTCAAAGATTCTTGTAGGAGATTATTCACCACACAGAAGGTGTTAGAGACATAGGTTGGACTGGAAGGAAGGGAGGCACACTCCAGGTAGGCCTAACCAAAAAGTTTGGCTGAAGTGGAATCTAGTTGTATCATGGATGGCCCTGAAAGCCAAGATCTAGAATCTGAACAATTAACTTGCAGCCATCATTGGTTTTTGAGTATGGGAGTGTGAGAGGAGGAAAGCTCTATTTCAAGATTCATCTCACAGTTGTATGTAGATGATGAACAAGACAGAAGTAAGGCTGGAGTCAAGAAATCTGGCTAACAGTCTCTGTAACTGCACTAATCCTGGTACTTAAGAAAATCAGTGTTCACCAAGTTCTCACTGAGTATGTTGTACTTTACTGGGCTCTTTGAAAAATGCAAAGTAGAGATTGTGAACTGGATTTAGTTTCAAGACTCAGGGATTTATGGTGTTCTTCCTTCCACTCCTGTTTGTCATTGATAAATGTTACAACCTTGGTCAAACTGTTCATGTCCCAGCACCTCTGAGACTTCATTTATCAAATAAGGGATGATGATATATACATTCTACCCTTGTTGTAAATATTAAATGTTGAATACATATATATTAAATCTTCAAAAAGCTTCAAGCCTTCACAGAATAGAATAAGTTTTTACTCTTTAGAGGACACTTTAGTGTTAGATCATACTTATATGAAAACATTTAAACTGTTGCAAAAAAGAGATAATTTTAAAAATTGTGCTAACTCTATTGTAACAGCATTAATAGAAATTTTGAAAATGGAAGTGGGCTCTCAGAATTCCACAGCTACCAAATATCAACTTTTTTTTCTTCCTATTCCTTGCTAGTTCATGTACATAAATACATCCACAATGCATGCTATAGATGTATTGTTGGGGCCAGGCACAGTGGCTCACACCTATAATCCCCGCTTTGGGAGGCTGAGGCAGGCAGATCATGAGGTCAAGAGTTTGAAACCAGCCTGGCCAATATAGTGAAACCGCATCTCTACTAAAAATACAAAAAAAGTTTATCTAGATGAGGTGGTGCATGCCTGTAGTCCCAGCTACTCAGGAGGCTGGGACAGAAGAATTGCTTGAATCCAGGAGGTGGAGGTTGCAGTGAGCTGAGATCACGCCACTGCATTCCAGCCTGGGCAACAGAGCAGGACTTTGTCTCAAAAGAAAAAAAAAAAAAAAGGCCAGGCATGGTGGCTCACACCTGTAATCCCAACATTTTGGGAGGTGGGCAGATCACAAGGTCATGAGATCGAGACCACCCTGACCAACATGGTGAAACCTCGTCCCTACTAAAAAAAAAATACAAAAATTAGCTGGGCATGGTAGTGAGTGCCTGTAATCCCAGTTACTCAGGAGGCTGAGGCAGGAGAAACACTTGAACCAGGGAGTCGGAGGTTGCAGCAGTGAGCTGAGATTGCGCCACTGCCCTTCAGCGTGGGCAACAGAGCAATACTCCATCTCAAAAAGAAAGAAAGAAAGAAAGGAAGGAAGGCAGAAAGAAAGGCAGAAGAAAGGAAAAAGAAAGAGAGAGAAAAAGAAAGAAAAGAAAAGAAAGAGAGATTATTGTTGTATTTGCTTTTTTGGTAAGCATTAGTATTTTCATGTGATTCTATAGTGTTCATAATTATTTTATAACTGTCCATCAAGTTGGTATAGTACATTTGACTTAACCAATCTCTTTATTGTTTGAAGCACATCTATATGTGTAACATGTTTCCTTCTTTCTTTCCTTCCTTTCTTCCTTCCTTCCTTCCTTCCTTCCTTCCTTCCTTCCTTCCCTCCCTCCCTCCTTCCTTCCTTTATGGAAAAGAGGAAAGATGGCAGATTATAAAGCACTGGGAATGGAATTATTGAGGCAAAGAAAATATTTTTAAGAAATTATTCATTGAGCTCTTTTTCAAAATTGGAAGGTATTATGTATTTTAGAAAACTCAAATTTTGGAGTATGATTGAAAACTCAGACAGAATCCAATTACTGGGTCTCTTCACTGAAATTCTTAATTTGTGACCCTTGGTTTTTTTCGTTGTAGTGTCATGGAAGAAAGCATGAGGTTGCTTCCCAAGTCAACTTCCAAGAGTCTTCTGACGAGTATTACTTATCTGGCAACTGGACTATTGTGGGAATAAGAGTTTGTTAACTGAGCCAAGCAAAGGAGTGATTGAATCTGCCCTGGCAGAGGTATGATTTAGAGTAAGTACAGTCTTAGCCCCTCAGTGATGTCAGATGGACATCAGTTCGAAAAAATTTTCAATCCCAGTCAGACGAGGTTAAGCTTGTGTATTAATCTGCAGATAGTTCTCTGGTTTAGGAATGACCTGAGGTTTATCTGCCTGCTTACATTAATCATTTAAGGACAGCTGCTGGAAGCACAGTGGTTGAATGGGGGATGCCAATTCTTCTGGAGTAAACAGGGTCACCAGGTGCCAGGAAACAAGTTTAGCTGCAGCAATATTATCTCGCTCCTCCAAATTTTTTTTTTTTTACAGTTGCATTCTTGAAGATAAGGGGCTATGATCTGGGACTCACAAAGTCTGAAGCTTTGATAGTCCAAAGTCCCTGAACTTTGTCACACAGATGGCTGACCAGCCATAGGGAGTTGAAATGAGATCATGATGCAGCAAATTCTTCTCCGTGCACCATGGTCCCAGTACTTATTGAACGGTTTTGTAAACAGTATAAATATTAACTTTGTCTCTTGTGTGGCAAGCCTGAGTTAGGTAATACTGCAACAGTAATGACAGCCTCTGAAAGCGAGATTTAGTCAGGTAAATGAGAAAAGGATTTCAGTTTTGCTGTTTGCTTTTGATGGGCACATGGAAATGTCTGCCTCCAAGAAGAAATAGACAGTTCTCTAAATACATCCATTCTCAACCTTGGCTGACTTCAGAATCCCCAAAATACAGGAAGCTAGGCCCTACCCACACCAGTTGAATTTGAAATTTATGTGGGGTAGGGGTGGAAGGATTTCTGGAATTTTAAATCCTGACTCAGAATTGAGGGAGGCTGACTCTTCTCATGCTACTGCAAAAAGTGTCTGAGACATAAATTTAAATATCATTAACTATGATTGTTAACTATATATGCGTACTGTTTGCTTAATGTCATCAACATTGTGATTATTCACGGAAATCCTGCCCCTTCCATTCTTAGCACTAGTTCCTTATCTGTAGCTCCCAATGTTTATTTCTCCTAAAGTTTCCCCCAAACCACAATATAAATATGGACAGGAACAGCCTATAATCTACTCTATGGCACCAGATACAGTATCATTTAGTTACCATGAAAATTCTGACTCTTCTTAGATAAGGGAAAAGGCATCATCTCTGCCAAAGTTGGGGGCCAAATGTGGAGTTCTCATAGCTCAGGGAGGCTGGAGGGGCTCCAGGAAAAGTGAATATAAAGACTCAGAAAATCATGGCTATTAGAGTGGAAGGGACCTTAGTGCCTCATCATCTCATTCATGGGCAAGGGAAATGAAAA
Organism: Cebus imitator; assembly: GCF_001604975.1. Taxonomy (NCBI): domain Eukaryota; kingdom Metazoa; phylum Chordata; class Mammalia; order Primates; family Cebidae; genus Cebus; species Cebus imitator. Next base: position 8,784,998 of record NW_016107360.1, on the reverse strand, counting down.
CAGAGAGGTCAGTACTTGTTCAAAATCACACAGCCAGTTAGTGGGATCATTGGGTTGGGAGCTCAGGTCTCCTACTCCCCCGTCACTGCGTAGAGAGGAGAGGATGGAGTTTTGAGGAAAAGCAGAGGGGCATGGGGCATGTCTCCCTCTTCCACCAGAGCGGCTTTGCTGAAATCTGCTTTGCAAAAGAGGCTTTTATAAAGGGTTGAAAACCACGGCATGCTAGAGCATACCAATGGTTCTGGTTTTAGTCACCATATTTTTTGCAAGTTCTGCTAATCCAACAAAGCTTGTTTACAGAACATTTAGCAGAGAAGTTTCCAGTTTTTAAAAACAGAACACACACACACACACACACACACACACACACACACACGCACACAGTCCTTTAGAGACTCCACCAAACCCTATTTCTAGAGATCATTGCCCACTTTCACTGGATCCTTTTAACTTGTGAAAGGGCCAAAGGTCACTGCATTGTGGACATTCTAAAACACAGAAGGTTAACCTTTTTATGCCCGTGTGCCAGGACAATTTTCTAGGTTCACAACAAATATCCTTGGTTTTTCACTGTATGACCTCTTTTTTTGTGTTATGTATAGGTATGTGAGTTTCTAGCTGCAACATTTCTGAAAACAAAAACAGTCACAATAGCTTTCTATGTGCTTTTGCAGGTGCAAATATTATACCATGTAATTCTTACAACAATCCAGTTATTTAAATTAGCTCCATTTTACAGGTGAGGCTGAGGGGTTTGATTCTTTGCCTAGGTCAAATATCTCATGAGAAGGCGACTTAAAGTCCAATTTCTCTAATTCCAAAGCAGTAAACTCCATCCCATAAGCAATCATTATAAATACATTATTTTTTAAATTTTTGCTTGAGATATATAAAAATTATATTTTCTTTTTAGATCATCTTCAAATAGTAGTTATTTTTCCCACTTCTTATTTACCTGAAGAAGCAAGATTACTGATTTATTTCAAGAACAACTAGAATTGCCACGAACCTACAACAGATGGAAATTTCCCCCATGGCACGGTAGTGCTGTAGGGTTCCAGAGAAATGGATGGGGGTGGTAATATTGCAACCAGCATCTGTTGCAATATTAACTCAATATTCCATGCACTGTGCTAGGCACTGCAGCTACAAAGTTGAATAAGGCTGGGTTTTGTGTCCTGAGAGAACTTACAATCTGGTAGGGAAGACAGATTCATAAACTGACAATTTCTTTTTTTCTTTCTTTCTTTTAGAGATGAGGTCTTGCTGTGTTGAGAAGGCTGGCCTCGAACTCATGGCCTCAAGTGATCCTCCCATCTTGGCCTCCCAAAGTGCTGGGATTACAGGCATGAGCCACCATACCCATTGACAATATGACAAGCACTCAATTTGCACAGTGCTCAAGGCACAGAGAGGAATCAATAATCCAGCTTGTGAGGAAGGGATGAGAGAAGACTACTGAAGGGCATGGCCCATATCCTAATTCTAGAAGGAGGAGGGAGAGCTAGCCAGACCAGAAATATGACTGAGGGGCAGGTGGGGAAGGGTGTTGCAGGCAGAAGAAACAGCACACAGGATAGAGCAAAGTCTGGAAAGGAATGGGGGTTTCAAGGGACCTGTGAGCAGTTTCATACATTGGAGTGTGGAGTGTGAGGTAAGAAGGAGTTTGGTGACTTTGTAGGAAGACTTATATGCTAAGGAATCTAGAATTTTTTATGGACATTGGGAAGGCATTTAGGAGTCTTAAGTTCATGAATGGCATGATGAGATTTGCACTTTAGGTTAATCACCTTGACTGGTTATCAGCTGTTTCCTGCTCTCACCTGTGATTCTCAAGCATGTGACATTCTCCAAAGAGTGGTCATGAGCAATTACTAGCCCCTTTCTTTTCTACCCAAGAAAGCATGTCAGAAAATGCAAATGAGAAGACATTATTATAGGGATGTGGTAGATTGAAAAATTAGTCATAATTCTCCACCCCTTCTTGACATCCTTTATAAAGTCACTTTGCTGCTCTTCCCATCAATACCTGGAGTCTATTTCCCCCACACTTTAAACCTGGACTGGCTTTGTGTCTAAGAGTGGCAATTAGAATGGGGTAAAAGTGATGGTGTGCTAGAGCCAGGCACAGACCTCAAGAGCTATGTACGTGCCTGCTGTCTCTCCCAGACCCCTGACTTCTCCATGCGAACAAGTCCAGCTATCCTGCTGCAGGATGAGAGGCCATGTCCACCAGCTCCAAGTCAGCCCTGTTATCCAGCCAGAATTTCAGATTTGAAAAAGCCCAGCTAGACCATAGTAGACCACAGACACATGAGGCAGCCCAGTCAAGGACAGAAGCACCCAGTAGAGCCCAGCACAAATTGTGGACTTGCCATGAACTAAATAAATAAAAAGTTTTGAGTGGTTGGCTATCCTGGACATTGGGAAGGCATTTAAGAGTCTTAAGTTCATGAATGGCATGATGAGATTTGCCCTTTAGGTTAATCACCTTGACTGGCTATCTTTTTGCAACCCTTGACACTTAAACAATCATAAGTAACAAATTACTTGGGACATGTTGGGATGTTGCAACACAATGGCAAAGCATAATAAAGAGCATTTCTCAAAGTGTGCCCTTGGAAGGCTCCTGCTTTAGGGAAGATGGAGCAGATGTGCTTTTCCTTTTTCCTCTGATAAGGGGAAAGTGTAATTAAAACCTCTGGATATTACATTTAAAACAAAGAAGACTCCGAAAGCTAATGAGAAAAGGCAGACCAACCGGGAAGCCTGGGACCAGAGGACTGACACAGGGGCGCGTTCCCTGGAGTTTCCTTTTGCCTCATATATCTCAGACTTGAAACTGAAGAAGCTGGAAATCTGGGAATGCCAATAGAGTGGAACAACAACAACAACAAATTCCAACACAAACTTGTTCTCTCTAGTCAAAGGGACAGCCTAGCAAGACAAAAATAATCACTCTATTCCAGTCAAACACAAACACCACAGGAAAAATTGCAGCCCCGCTCTTACCCCCACCAGTCAAGGCTGTGTAGGGAGTCTAGACATCCCCTCTTGAGAGGCTGCAATGAGGCCCCTACTAGGGTGCTGTCAGAGAAGGCCAAGTACGGGGCAGGGACTTTCATTCCCATCAGCTAGTATGCACTGCTCCCCACCTCCCACTGTGTTACTAGGGACCCTATGGGAGCCTGGACTTCTGCCCTCACCATACAGTGATGAGATACCTTCTCTCTCCCCTGGGACAGTGTCAGAGGAGGCCTTGTGGAGAGTTAGGACTTTTACCATTGCCAGCAGTAACGAGGCCACCCCCACTAGAGTTGTGGAGAGCTGTACCCCCCATCTGTGCCTAGCAGTAATGAGGAACCCACTCTCTGGGTGTTAAGGGAGGCTAAGTGGGAAACATGGACTTCTACTACCACCTGGCAGTAAAGAAGTATTTCCCCAACCTCTCACCATTCCCATGCTAGAGCAGGGTCAGAAATGACTGAGAATGGAAGGTTAAATAAGATCCAGTGTCTCATAACATAATATGAAAATGTTGAGGTTTCCACAGAAAATCACTTGTCATACAAAGAACCAGGAAGATCATAAACCGAATGAAAAAGGATAATGCTAGGATGACAGAAATGCTAGAATTCTCTGACAAAGGCTTTAGATCAGCCACGATAAAAAGTCCTCAGTAAGCAATTACAATCATGGCTAGAACAAGAAAAGCACAGGAAAAAAAAAAAAAAAAAAAACAAAAATCCAAAAAAAAAAAAAAAAAAAAGTCCCAGCACAGTGACTCAAACCTGTAATCTCAGCACTTTGTGTGGCCAAGGCAGGCAGATCATCTGAAGTCAGGAGTTCAAGACCAGGCTGGGCAACATGGTGGAACCCTGTCTCTATAAAAATACAAAAATTAGGTGGGCATGATGGTGGGTGCCTGTAATCTTAGTCACTCAGGAGGCTGAGGCAGAAGAATTGCTTAAACCCCGGGAGGTTGAAGTTGCAGTGAGCCGAGACTGTGCCATTGCACTCTAGCCTGGGCAACAGAGCAAGGCTGTCTCAAAAACAAAAGAAAACAGACACAATTTGTCCCTTGGTATATGGGGGGATTGGTTCTAGCTCCCCCATATCTGTGTATACCAAAATCCATGCAAGCACTTGTAGTCCCAGCTACTTGTGAGGCTGAGGAAGGAGGACTGCTTGAGCCCAGGAGGTTGAGGCTGCAGTGAGCCATAACTGCACCACTGCACTCCAGTCTGGGCAACAGACTGAGAAAGAAGGTTGACTTTTTAATATAATTTTTCTGTTCACTTAAGAATATGGTCAGAACTGTGGCATATGAAAATTCTTCATAATTATCTAATCAAATTAATTGGGAACAGAAAATGTTTTGTTGGGAATTTTGTTTGTTAGAATTGGGAACAGACAATGTTTTGTTGACTATTCCTTCACTTGCTGTTATATAAACTATTGCCAGTGGGCACTTACCAACCAGAAGTGTTATCTCAGAGCTACTCAAAACGAAAGGTGATGTCTGGGGCCCATGCATATTGAGGTCCCCATGTCTGGGCAATGGGTGTCGAGTGGAACTTATTTGTCCATCCATTTTCTATATTCCAGCACTGGAAAACTTGGGGTTATCCATCTTGATAAGATGCCATTTAAATTTCACTTGGCAAGAACTACAAATGGAAGAAAGGTCATGAAACCACAGGATACTACTTGTTCTCAAGGGAATCTTCAGCTTAGGTGCTTCTGTAAAAAAGTAATCACATTGCTGAAAACTCATCACAGATCACCCACCTATAATCCCAGCCCACTGGGAAACTAATGCAGGAGGATCCCGTGAGGCCAGGAGTTCAAGAGCAGCCTTGGCAACGGTGAAATCTCATCTCTACAAAAATTTAAAAAATGAGCTGGTTATGGCAGCACATTCCTATAGTCCCAGCTACCCTGGAGGCTTAAGTTGGAGGATCACTTGACCCCAGGAAGTGGAAGCTGCTGTGAGCTCTGATCTCATCACTGCACTCCAGCCTGGAGTGAGAGTGAGACCATGTCTACATGCACATGTCAGTTTGTCCAGCCTTCACTAATAAAAAGGGTCTTCTGGTTACAGCAGAGGTGTGCTCTTTTATAGGACAGGAAGGGACTAGAAAGCTTGTTCACAGTCTTTCCTGATCCTCTACTTAGTTTTCCAAGAACCTTCAAGGGAGTCCCTAGGGAAGGGACCTAAATCTTCACATTACCGGAGGAGAAATACGCCTCCTTTGTCAATTAATAAATGGAATACCTGCCATGAAAACCAGGAAGTTCTGCTAAGATGAATCACTCCCTATGGCACTGGCCTATGCAGGGAACATGAGAAACTGGAGTTTGGGGACCTATAATATTAAAGGCCACATTCCAGATTGTGGAGATCTAACCAAAGTACAGCCTTTTCACAAGCCACTGCCAAATACCAGCTGGGTGTCTCCATGGGGCACCTCCGTATCTCTGGCTCTCATTTCCCCAGGAGATGCTCTATTCTAGCTTACTCTTGCATTTTGTATTCCGTTGTTCCTGGCGTAAAACCTCACAACATAGCAGACTGCTGAGTCAATGCTGATCTACAGATCCGAATTCAGATTCCAGCAGGACTCTTTCTCTTTGAGAAATTAAAGAGGAAAGAATGGACCCAGCCCCGCACTGGCCAGCTAAGCAGTCTGAAGATAGAAGCTGATCAAACTGACTACAGTGCCTCTGACTTTCTCAGTCTGCCCTTGCTCCTTGGGCTCTTTGGATGAGACTAATTTTTCCTTGTTGAAGAAATGGTTTGCTAGAATATAAAAAATTTAAAGAAAAAATATTAAAATATAATTTTCTCCTAAAGAGCACTCAAAAGCACACTCCCACCAATGCTGGATCTATTTATCTCTNAGGATGACAGAAATGCTAGAATTCTCTGACAAAGGCTTTAGATCAGCCACGATAAAAAGTCCTCAGTAAGCAATTACAATCATGGCTAAAAAAAGAAAAAAAAAAAAAAAAAAAAAAAAAAAAAAAAAAAAAAAAAAAAAAAAAAAAAAAAAAAAAAAAAAAGTCCCAGCAAAGAAATAGAGGGTGGAAGGGATAGAGGAAAATCAGTGAACTGGGAGATCGAATAATAGAAATTGCTCAGTCTGAACAGTAAAGGTAAAATCGATGGGAAAACAATGAACAGAGCCTTAGGGATCTGTGGGACACAAGATTAAACGTTTGTATCACACACAAAACACGTGTATCATCAGAGTCTCTGAAGGAGAAGAGAAAGAGAATGGGGCTAACCCAACATGCTTTACACCACCTACTTCAACTACAAGTCTAATGCCTGTCAGTGGGGCTCAGGCAGGCCCCTGACCTGTGACAAGAGCAGCATGGCTACCTCGACGGCATCATCAGCTGGGTGGTGGCTCTCCGCAGCTCAACAAGCCAGATGTCTACACCCCTATGGTAAACTATGGGGACACAGCTAGTAAGAGGCAGAGCCAGGATTTGATTTCAGATTTGACTCTGAAATGCCTGTTATTAATTTTGATGCAACATTCTCTCAAAATGTATGATTTTTTAAAATCCAAAAGTAAAAATGAAAAGTAAGGGACAAACTAGGAACTTTTACAGCTCTGCCACCTTCAGTGGGTTTCATTTATTGCTATATAAAGGGCTTTCATAAACCAATAATAAAACTTTGCCTAATATAACAATGAATAAAATATCCACATGCCAATTCACAATAGTGGCCAAAGGACACCTAAACATGTTCAAACTCAAGTGGAAATAAGGAAAACAAACTTCAAATGAAATAGGCAAAATGCCATTTTTCGAACGGATAAAATTTTACATCCACCCCTACAATAGCTGTGGTGAAATAGGTACTTTCAAACAGCTGCTCTTATTACTAACATAACTTTGGCGGCAGGTGATTTGCCCTTAAATCCTTATTTATTCCTTGTCCTAATTATTTAGTTATTTCTAGAAACTAATACAATTAATAAAACCTTAAAAACAGATACGTAAAGATTTACATTTGAGGATAATGATCACAGAATTATTTGCATGAGCAAAAATGTGAGAAGAGCCTTAATATTTGATGGTAAAAGATAGCTAAACAATTATGGGATATGCATATAATTGCAGCCAATAACAATCATGTTTTAGAAAAGTAATGATACAGGAAAACACATACGATATACCTTTAAGTGAAACAAGTGGGAAACCCTAATTTTGTAAAAGCAAAATATGTATATGCACACATGCAAAAGGGTTGAAGAAAATACATCAAAATATCAAGGGTGTCTATCTCTGGCCTGGTGGTATCATGAATGATGCTGTTTTCCTTTCTTATAATTTCCCAAATTTCTACAATAATAATTCAAGGCCAGGCATGGTGAATTATGCCTGTTAACTCAGCACTTTGGTAAGTTGAGGCAGGAGAATCCCTTGAGGCCAGGAGTTTGAGATCAGTCTGGACATCATAGTGAAACCCCATCTTCACAAACAAAATTAGGCGAGCATGGTGGTGTGTGCCTGTAGTCCTAGCTACTCAAGAGGCTGAGGCGGCAGGATTACATGAGCCCAGGAGTTCAAGTTTACAGTGAGCTATGACGGAGAGCCACTGCACTCCAGACTGGGTGTCAGAGCAAGACCCTGTCTCTAAAAATAAAATAATAATTCAACAAAAAATAGTAATAATATGCTTTCCACAGTTGTTTAAATTCTAAGCTTCTGCAATGTGAACACCCTGAAGAGTTTGAAGAACTCTCATGTCAGGATGCGATGCCACAGTCACATCGGGGGCACACGGTTATGGTTGAGGATGAAAAAGAAGCAAGACATTAGCAGAAATTCCCTCCCAAATGTGGGTATTAGTCAGCAGCCAGGATGAAATGTGAGAGCACTCAGATTTGGCTTCTCACAAATACGCCTCCCCAGCTCCTTCTGTTCACATTACCACTGACAGGCTCCACAATTACACGGACACCAAGTTAGACGTGTGTGTTCAATACCAAATAACTATCAAAATTTTTTTTGCCAAGTTGTGGAAAGTAGTAACAATAGAATAATATTGACAACGCTATTTCACAGCAGAGTACAGTCAGTTTTCACTTAACGTTGTCTATAGTCTGTATGGTAAATGCACCTGAGAGCAATAAGTTTAGCATACCCTGAGGATGACCCCGTATGGCAGATGCACCTGAATGTGTGTTCCGAGCTAGGGAAACTGGGAGTGGCAAACCTGAAGATTGTTCCTTGTTTATGAGGAACATCTGAGTCCCCTTCCCATCCCGTGGAACATGGGCTATAGAGGGGAATTGAGGCTCCGAGTTATGGGTCCAATGAAGGTTGCCAAAGGGAGGTTGTCAGGGGGAGGATATTAAGTGAAAATGTTCCATAAACTGCATGCCTTTTGCAAGTGGTTGCAGTTCTCCTGCTCAGCCCATCGCTACCAGACTGTACATAGGGCACATTTGTCCAGCCTGCCACCAATGGACTGTCTTCTTTATGTAAGCCCCAATAAAACCCATATCTTGTTTGCTGGCTTTGGGTCTCTTCTTTCACCTCTTGAACCTGGTGCCATCCCCATGGGAGCTGATAGGGGTTCTACACAACACAGGCTCTTACAAACTGTGACTTCAAATAAAACAGCATCTAACAAAACCAGTTTTACCATAGGTTAATTAATAGAAACAAGAATTAAAAACATCACCAAACTTCTGAAGACGACAACACTTTTAACATAATACATGTGAGCTATACATACATTTAAGAAAGATTAGTTTTTAAAGGTAAAAATCATTTGCCCATTTTTGTTGAATCAGTAAGTGATGGTGGTCTTAGTGGTGGTGAGTTAAACCAGGAAATAAATATTTGCAAAGCAAAAATGGTAAAAGCACATCCTACCACCATGAAGTTCAACAATCACCAATCGGGTGTACTTGCTGAGTATTTTTGTGTACATCATTTATTTTTGGGCACCTGATGACTGTCGTCTCCTTTATGAATTTCTATTTGACAATAATTTATATTCATTCGCTCGTTCCTTTTCCAACCTGTTTATTCCAGTTTAGGATTGCTGGGTGCTAGAGCTTATCTGGGCAGGTCAGGGTGGGAACCAATCCTGGACTAGATGCCAACCCATGGCAGGGTCACTCACGCACCAGTCACTCATGCTGGGACCATGTATACACATCAATGAACCTAAAGTGCACATGTATTAGAAAACTGGAGTCCCCAGAGAAAACCCACATAGACCTGAGGAAAACGTATGGGAATGCTGTCTTTTTTTGCCATGTAAATTGCCCAGGATATTGAATGTGTAGCAGGTTATTTAATGATTGGGTGCCTAAAAGGCATTTTACACTTGTCCATGGATCTCCTGGTATCATCTGCTGAATCTGTCCTTCCCCCATCTTTACCCGCTCAGTAGAAGGCATTACCTTTAACTATTTGCTTAACTTCCCATCTATAAAGTGATTCTTGCATCTTCACTTCTGTTTTAGACTATAACTAAATATCATAGGCTAAGTGGCTAAGAAACAGCAGAAATTTATTTCTCACAGTTTTGGAAGTCCAAGATCACAGTGTCAGAATGATCATTTCCAGTGAGAGTCTTCTTGTATCCTCATGTGGTGGGAAGGGAACTGGGGTCTCTGGGGTCCCTTTTATGAGGGCACTGATTCCAATCCTGAGGGCTCTACTCTCCTGACCTAATCACCTCTCAAAGGCCCCAACTTCTAGTACCATCACAGTGGGGGTTAGGATTTCAATACACAGATTTTGAGGCGATACAAACATTCAGTCCATAATAGCTTTCTTATGCCTCTGACCCTTCCTGACATCAGCTGTGCTTGTCGAACGTGTTCTGAATCCACCCGCTTCTTTTTGTCTGCACTGTAACCCCGTTAGTCCATGCCAAATGCATCTGGACTGATGTAGTTTTCCTTTTAACAGTTCTCCTTGCATTCATTCCTGCCCCTGATAATCTGTTCTCAGGTGAATGAATAAACTTATATTTAATTATATAAAATACAGGTATTCTCATTGATCTGTTGTGTAATAGGCAGTGTAAATTACATTGTCAAACACTACTAAATTGTTTTGGAATGAAATGTATTAATGTCGACAAATGAGTGATTACTTACTTTTAGTAAGTGCTCCGCCTTGATCATGAGAGGATTCCACAAAGTGCAATGGGGTGACAGATGCAGAGAAACTGACAGTGTGGAACAGGATGGGAGCCAGGGCAACCCAGGGAGGGGACTAGGAAGAGTCCAGAACAAGGAGGATGATGATCTAATCTGGTAGCTAATAACCACCAACAGCTGTGTGTGCTCAGTGTGCGAAGCCCAGCAAAGGGTGATGCAGGAGTGGGTGGTGGTTTCAGGAACAGATGTCCATGAATGGCAGGCTCTAGGCCATTTAGTAAGTTACAAGGTAGACCTCTGGTTCAGGGAGAAATGACAAGATAGATGAAGCCCCAAACTTGTAGGAAGTAAAGTAAGGCACAGGTTATTAAAATGGGAACTCAGACCCAATAAGAAGGAGGCCTCTGTAGCTAGAGCCTGGGTCTGGAAGTAGAAGTGGAAGTCCAGCTTTGTGCCCTGGGGCCCCCAGCCAAGCTGAATTGTAGCCAGCATATATAAGTAGAAACATAAGGCTGGGTTAGAAGCCTTTCTGTCTTTCTGCCAAGGTCTGCATGAATCCTGGAGCAGTGTTCTCAGCTGTAACAGCAAAGTGGGATCACCTGGAGAACTGGAGGAACATACCGAAGCGTGAGATCCACACCTGGGGATCCTGATGTAAGTATCACAAAATGCGTGGCTTCCGGGATTTTAAAAGCCCCCAGGTGAGTCTAATGTACAGCCCAGGCTGAGAGCCTTGTCCCTAGAAACCGGAGCTGAACTGAACCACAGATGGAGGGGTCAGTAGTGTCATTCTTGGTGGGGAGGGGCACTGAGGGGTATCTGGAAACCAGAAAGAGTCTGATAAATCCTGTTCCAACACAAATGGCTTTCATTTGTTTTGACATTGTTAGAAAATAACTTTAAAAAATTTACCTGGATTTTATTTCATTATTTAGAAGATGATTTTTATTCTTTCATTTGGTAGCTAAGAGACTCTTAAACTCAGGGTTACAGCTTGAGGACAATATAGGGCACTAATTATTTTGCTGGAAGCAAAATATTGCTTAGTGATTTAAAAGGCAGGCCCTAGAGTCAGACAGGCCTAGGTTAAAATCCCAGCTTGGGCGCTTCTTAAATCTGTAAATGAGAAATGAGATTAATGGTAGCAACAGCCTATCTGATGAGGTCTTTGCAAGGATTAAATGAGCTTACATATGTAAAGTACATAGCCTAGTAACTAGCATATAATATAATACTCATTTATCACCTCCACATCATAGTACTAATGTTTTTAGCTGAAATCTTTCTTTAAACATTACGGTTTTTATTTTAGGTTCACACTATCATTTAGGTAACTTAATATACACTTCCACAACACTTACACGCTAGACTTTTGTATTAATCAGGTGCTTCTGATTGCAAACAACAGAAACCAGCAGTGATTTCCTTAAGTGGGGTGGGGCCAATGGTTAGGGAAGATACTCGGGACACAATAACTACCAAGTCATGATAAAGCCAGGAACCATTCAGAGCTGCTCCAAATGGGAAGACAAATCTAAATTCGATGCAAAGTTTTCCAGCCTTATTGTCTCTGTTCCAAACTTCACATCTGTATAATTTGTTTGAGCCATCTGCAGACCGATCTACAGGGAAAAAGACACTGGATGACACATTAGTTTTCTACTGCTGCATGACAAATTACCACACGTTTAGGAGTGAAGAGATACACATTTATTATCAGCTCATCCTATGGGCAGGAAATCTGAGTACAGCTTCACTGGGTCCCCTGCTCAGGTATCACCAGACTGAATTCTAGTCTGGAGGTACTCAGTCCATCTTCAAGCCTGTTCAGAATTCTGGTTGTTAGCAGAGTTCATTCAGCTCCTTGTGGTTGTAGGATTGAGGTTCCATTTTCTTGCTGATGGTTAGCTGGGGGTTGCTCTGAGCTCCTTGAGACCACTCTCAGGTCCTAACCATGTAGCTGTCCTACAGCATGGCCATGCCTTTCCTCAAAGCCATCAGTAAAAAGCTCTTAATTAATCAGGTGCTTCCTCAAAGCCATCACTTAAAGCTCTCTCCAGCCTGCTGCAATGGAGTCTTCTGTAATATTGTGGAATCCCAGAAGTGACTAACTCTGTTTGGGAGGCCAAGGCAGGAGGATCACTTGAGGTCAAGAGTTTGAGACTAGACTGGACAACATGGCAAAACCCCATCTCTACTAAAAATTCAAAAAAATTAGCTGGGAGTGGTGGCAATCCCAGTCACTCATGAGGCTGAGGCATGAGAATCACTTGAACCTGTGAAGTGGAGCCAGATTGCATCACTGCAGTCCAGTGTGTGTGACAGAGCAAGACTCCCTCTCAAAAGAAAAAAAAAGAGAGAGAGAGAAAGAAAGAAAGCAAGGAAGGAAGGAAGGAAAAAAGAAGTTATGAACCCATCATATTTGTAGGTGCTGCTTACACTCGAGGGGAGCAGATTATTTGGGACATGTACACCAGAAGGTGGGGATCTTGGGGGACTGTACTGAGTTTAATAGTGTCATCCCCAAATTCATGTCCACATGGGACCTGTGAGTGTGACTTATTTGGGAATAGGGTTTTTGTGGATGTAATCAAGTTAAGATGAGCCATACTGGATTGGGGATGTGTTTACAAGAAGGGGAAATTTGGGCAGAGAGAGACACGGGGAGGAAGTCCACGTGAAGATGGTGGTAGAGATGGGCAGCAGCCATGAGCCATGAACGCCGAGAATGCTGGCAACCACTGGAAGCTAAAAGAAGCAAGGTAGGATTCTCAGAGCATCTGGAGGGAGCACGGCCTGGCTGATGCCTTGATTTCAGATTTCTAGCCTCCGGAACTATGAGAGAAGAAATTTTTGTGGTTTAAATCACTCAGTTTATGATATGTTGTTACAGCAGCCCGATGACAGGAAAACAGGGCCCACTTACAATTCTGCACATCCCAAGTGATTTATGAGAATGAAGCCAAGGGGCGTGGAAGCAGCCATTTCTTGGAAAGGGAGGCCCAGGGCAGACAGTCTCTTGGTGAGGTCGACAGATTATACAGTAGATACCCAACACTTTTCAAATTTTGGTTTGCATTACTCTTTGCCTCCCTGGCCCCTCTCCCTCCTTCTCCTTCTTCTTCTTCTTCTTTCTTGAGACAGAGCCTTGCTCTCCTGCCCAGGCTGGAGTGCAGTGGCACGGTCTCTGCTCACTGCAACCTCCACCTTCCAGGTTCAAGCAATTATCGTCCCTCAGCCTCCCAAGTAGCAGGGACTACAGGTGCACCCCACCATGCCGGGCTAATTTTTTTTGTATTTTTAGTAGAGACAGGGTTTCGCCACATTGGCCAGGCTGGTCTCAAACTCCTGACCTCAGGTGATCCACCCGACTGGGCCTCCCAAAGCGCGGGGATTACAGGCGAGAGCCACTGTGCTGGCCTCTTCTTTTTTATTTCAGGAAAAAAAATCATATTTACTCAACAGTTGTAACAATAGCACATTGGACTCTTGCCTACCCTTCACAAAGATTTATCATCTTTTATTATTTGCATGGTTTTCTGTTCAGGAACCATGGGAAGGATAAAGTCATTGAGTCAGAATGACATGAGTTGAAGTTAAAGTATTCACTATCACTGGTTTTGTCATTTTAGAAGTTATTTTCAAACACCTTGAGGTTTTAATCACGTGATGCCCTTTCACAGAGTTGGCTAAGAGCACATAAGGCAGGCCCAGAAGGCACCCAGCAGAGCAACTGGCACACGTGGGTGTCTCATACATTTATGATTGCCAATGCTTTACATTGATTTTCCTTTCTCTTTTTTCAATGACTCAGTCTCCCAGGCCGGAGTGCAGTGGTATAATCACAGCTCACTGCAGCCCTGCCCTCTTCTGCTCAGGCAATCCTTCCAAATCAACCTCCTGGGTAGCTCAGACCACAGGCATGCCCCTCGAAACCCAGTTAATTTTTGTATTTTTTAGTACAGACGGGGTTTCTCGATGTTGCTCAGGCTGGTCTCAAACTCTTGACCTCAATCAATCTGCCTGCCTTGGTATAAGCCACTGCACCTGGCCAGTTTTCCTGATCTTTTTAAAGAAAATTTTCTTTACCTACTTCATTTGATAAGGACATCTCCTTCAAGATTCCTTTTTCTCTGTCTATCCCTGTCTCCAGGCCTCAGTCACCCCTGGAGGATAAATGGGACACACCAATACACACCCAGACCTACCTTTTGCTGGCCCAGTGCCTCCGCTTGCTCACACAGCACCTCCAGTCCCCCTGACAACAACTGGGTGTCCCCAGAAGGTGTTCCTCACATGAGCTGTTGCCCTGGTGACCGTGTGATGCTGCTGGACCTCACTACTCTTCTTCCCATCCCCCAGGCATGGCCGTCCTCTCTGCCTGTGGCCATTATACTTGGCTGGTCACTCCACAGTGCCCCACCAGCCACAATGGACCTGCCAGTGCTCTGGATTGCTTTGCTGAACACAAGTATCCACTCTTACAGGGGCCAAGCACCAAGGTCACACAGCAACCTTCAGGAATGTGAGGGACTCCCTGACAGTAGGGCATCTGTGCCTAATGCTCCTGACAGTTTAGAGAAGCAGCTCTTCATGTTTCTGCTCACAGCTTTATTTTCTGCAGATGCAGACACAGGTCTGAAGGTGAGGCTGGGTAGCTCTGGTAGAGTTACTGTCTTATTAGGAGTCCCTATCCCACTTCAGCAGCCACTTAAGGTCAAAGTACCTGGTCTCGTCTTTCCTAGGATGAGTTTTCTCTAAACAGGCTCTTCAAACTTCCCTTTGCCCCAGGATCCCATTATCCCCTTCACCTGACCTTGAGAAATGCCAGATGTTTCTGCATGCCAGCAATAAACGGAAATGGAGTATTCTCCAGAGGCCCCTTAGCAGCCTCAGCAATAGGCCTGTGAGAGCTGCCTAACCCCTAGTTCAACGAATGTGCCTGGAAGGGTCTGGACCCTACAGAGAACAGAAGGCTCAAGCCAAGATCTTTCATATCTATATCAAAGTATTTTTGAATTCTTTTTCTTCTCTTCATTTTCCCTTTTCTCATTTTCTTTCTTTCCACATCTTTATCAAAATTTTAATTCAAAGGGTACATCCTTTGGAATTTTCTTTCTTTTTAACCAAAAAAGAATTTCAGAATCATCATAAGAAAAATAAAGGTGGCAATAACACACACGAAAAATCAACTGAGGAATCTATTTACTTTAGTTGAGTTTATCATCTCAGTACTGATTAAAAATATTATGGTTGAAGAGAAACAAGCAGAGAAACAAATTTTCTTTCACACACTTAAAAATTTGAGTGGCATAGGTGTTCCATTTATCATTTGAAATGTCCCACATGGGGTATATTCAAAGTCTAAAACTCCAACAGCAATGTAATTTAGTACTTAAAAAGAATTATGTGTCAGAATACAGCATTATTGCCAGAGGGATATTCCAAGCAGATAAAAGTCAGGGTAAAGATAAAACAATCATTTCAATTGAACAAACATAGAAAGATTTTAGTTCAACAACTGTTTGTTGAATAGCCTTTCCTGGGTTAGCTACTAGGTTCCAATATTTAAGAGTCGGAGCTACTTAGGCTTCTAAATTTTTTTTTTTTTTTTTTTAGTATTTTAGGCCGTGCGTGGTGGCTCATGCCTATAATCCCAGCACTGTGGGAGGCCAAGGTGGGCCGATCACCTGAGGTCAGGAGTTAAAGACCAGCCTGGCCAACATGGCGAAACCCATCTCTACTAAAAATACAAAACTACCCAGACTTGGTGGCATGCACCTGTAGTCCCAGCTACCCAGGAGGTTGAGGAGAATTGCTGGAACCCCGGAGGCGGAGGTTGCAGTGAGCCAAGATCTTGCCACTGCCCTCCAGCCTGGGTGACAGAGCGAGAGTCCATCTGAAAAAAAAAATTTAATACAGAGAGAAGAGAAAATGTAGTGCTTCCAATTCATCAGTGAAACATTTTGCACCAATTACAGGACAATCAGAAAACAGGGTTCCTCCTCCATGAAGTAATTCTGAATTGTCTATATGGAAGAAAGGTACTCAAACTGGCACTATCTTAAAATAGAATTTTATTGCATGTTGTAGTATTATCAATGCCCAATTAGCCATATCTGTCAACTTTATTCCATAAATTGAAGAGTAGAATCTAGTTGCTGTTAAGTGAAGAACTCTGTGCTGTTGTTGCAGAAGTCCCATCTAAAATCTGTAAAGTAAATTATTTTACACATGGGATTTGACAGCAATAACAAGGGGCATGTGAGTGCTCTTGTGAGAATGCTCAGTGGAAGGCTCATGGGAGCCTGATTAAAGCTGAGAAAATCGGGGAAATAGTGATTAACTTATACAGGCTTGGAATTAATTATCACCATCCAACACATTCAGTATCAAAGTGAGCTGATCTCACTCACTGTCAGACACTGCAGAGCAAGGAAACACATGATGGTTCCATGGCAAACATCGTTTTGCTGAATATTCTACCTACGGTGAGTGCAATGATTGAAAGATGAGTTCAAATACCGAGGCATTTATAGCATCCAGCTATTATTGTTGCTCCTCTGGTTCTTTCTGGGCTCAATGGACATCTCTGATTTCAACAATTCCCTTGAACAATGTACAACAGACGATATAATCTAAAGTTCTGCTGAACCATCCTGGGAACACACGGAAATTCTTGAAAACACCCCAAATGTGGCTCTTTAATTATCCGGCAGCATGTTGTTTAGCAGCAGATGAAATACCAAAAATCTTTGGAAGGAGAAATGTTTTCAGGACGATGAGGCTAAATTGGAAATGGAAATGCAAATTTGTTATGCTTAAAGTAAGATTCATGGCTGGGGCTTTAAAAAAAATTATTTTTTATTTTTTAAATCAACCTCATATTTGCTCTACCAAAAAGAGGGAAAGTCTCCCTCTTTGTCTTTTTTGCAGTGAAAATTAAACTATCATTTTACTAATTATTTCCCCATTAAAAATAACAACTTCGTATCTCTACCAGATACATTTTTCCTTGTACAGAGTGCTAGAGTGAAACTCATAGATTCACAATCTTGTTGTCCACCCTTCTGGGCATGTAGGGAGAAAAAAAATAAAGAACCAACAACAACTGAAAACATACTATGACATTAAAATTTTATGACTACAGAGAGGGTGTTGGGGGAGTCACCTATTTTCCTAGTCACCTCTGAAGTCCTAGCATGTTAGGGTAGGCCGTGAGGGATCTTCATAGGAGGCTCCAGTGGATCTTCCAGGAGGGAAGAAGACAAGACATGTAGGAGCTTCCTTGTAGCCTCAGAAATGAGACTTGTGGATAAGAAGTACAGCGGAAAAGACTACCTTTTACCCTCCCTACAAGATACAGCATGGATAGGGAATTCATTCTTGGAAGCAGAGTGAACATATCAGAACTCAGACCCCAGAGGTGTAATGTGGAGTGAAACACTATGTTGTCATTTTTGTGTTTTGTCTACATAACCTCAGTGCCTAGCCCACTACCCAGAAAATAGTAGGCATTTAAAATATTTTTGAGTTAATTTTTATTTTATTCTTACCCAACTTCTAAGTAACTTGCCCAAGTTTTAAGATGCAAAGGATCTGTGAGAAGCAAATTATAGCTGTTATGCTACGAGCATGTTAAGAAACAAAGAAAACAGGGCTACAGAATTTGCGAGATACGCTCGTCAGGATATGTTAAGCAATACTGTGGGAACAACCACCCACTAAAATATTAGAGACTTAACATAATACAAATTTATTTCTAACTCGTGGAAAGTTCAATGTAGATGTTTCTGGTCACGTCCTCTTGAATTATTCTCTTCAAGGTGGTGACACAGGGATCCAGGTTCTTTCCATCTAGTACCTTTGTCATTCCCTATGCCACAGTTGTCCTCTACTCTATGCTTTCCAAACAGCCAACCAAGAAGCAAAAAGAAAATGTGGAGAAGGCATACCCACTTTTACATGTTTCTCCCTAGAAGTTACACATCACTCTGGCATCAGAGCTCCATTACTGAGAACTAGACATAAGGGGGCTGGAAAATGCAGTCTAGCTATGTACTGAGAGAGAAAAAGGAGTTTGGTGAGCTTCTAGCCAGTCTTTGACATGGTGGGAACCTGACAAAAGTACCAGTGAGGGGAATAACAAGATTGGATTAATGGTGGAGAAGCCGAGCTGGAGTGATAATGTCAACATGGCAGCAGTCGTGAAGACCAAGGAAGGAGAATCAAACAATAGCAATAAACCAAGGAGACAGACCAAGGTGAGAGCAGGCACACTGAAGCATAGCAGAAGGACAGCAGAAGTGAAGGCCATGCGCTGGAGAGTGAAGGTCTGAGCCCATAGGTCTCCATGGAGAAGCACCTTGAGATATTTACAGGAAAAGGAAGTAGTTAAGAGGGGCTGGGGATTAGGCAGGTCTCCTTGTGAGGGCCAGATACACTAACCACTCTCAGAGTTAACCACTTATTGGCTGTAATCGCTGGGCCATCGAAAGGTGAATTTATTAGTGAACATACCCATATGTTTGACATACTAGTGTCTTCATTGATTGAGCACTGTTTGTCATGTACTTTATATATATATATATATATATATATATATATATATATAATCTCTAATTTTTACAACAGTGCTACAATGTACTCATTTTCCTTAGTTTCCATGAAGAAACTAAAGTTTAAAGAGATTAACTTGTTATACAATTTTGTGAGTGAAAAAGCTGGGATTTGAACACACAGTCTGGTGCATCTGACACTAGACCCCAAGCCGCAGTGCAGCCACATCTATATTCATACTCTCTATGATATATGTGCATATATTTTTAAATGTATATTTTGTGATAGTGTATCAAATAGCTATTGTTGCATAACAAACTTAAAAACAGCAGCTCTTTATTATTTTTCACAAGTCTATGGGATGGCTGAGCAATTCTGTTGATGTGAGCTGGGGTTAGTTGATTTTGGCAAGTTGGTAAGTGTCTCTCATACCCCTACAATCGGCTAACAGGTTGGGTGGGGCTGCCTGGTCTGGGATGGCCCCAACTGGGATGACATGGCTGGGCTCCCCGTAGTCTCTCATCCTCCAGCAGCCTACCCCAGCTTTTTCTTATGGCAGTGGCAAAGTTTCAAGAGAGAGTGGAAGTACACTAAGCCTCTTGAGGACTAGGCATAGAACTGGCACTCCACCACTTTTGACACATCGGCCAAAGAGAGTCATAAGACCAGTGCAGACTCAAGAGCGGGGAAACAGAATCCACATCTTGATGAGGGGAGCCGAAAAGTCACTTTGCAATGGGCTTGGATACAAAGAGAGGTAGAGAATGGGGCCATTGCAGTAATCAACCTACTGCATCTAACACCTTAGATATTTTTTTTCTAAAAAGTAGGTAGGAGAAAAGTGTGTTTCCTTAAAATGTGGTTTCATTAATGAGTGCAATAGCACATGAGCCTTCCACACTGTGTGTGTTGTCTTGTCCCTCTGGTCCAAAAAGGGCTGAAATGGACAACATATTAAATGGATAAATACCTTTTTTATTTAGGGAGACAAGGCACAAAAATACCTACATCCAGGCACCAGATCCATCTAAACAGAAAATAGCCTTGCAGTTGAAGATTTTTAAAAAGCAAAACAAAATGGAAAATTTGACTTCCTGTATGCCCTGCAAGGAAGGGCGGGCGGAGAAGCTGTGAATGTGTGAGGAGCAGCTGGCTTTTATTTTTAAACACATATTATTGCTACCCAGATTTTTTCTAGAAAAATGGAAGGAGACTTACTAAGGAATTCTAACACACAGGGATATCATTTCAAGTAGGTGCTAATGAGATTGACGTGGTCTTTTCAGAAAAATGTCTTGTCTTTATAATCTATTCATTTAGTCTATAAAGTGGGAAATAGAAACACAAAATGCTGGAATGTGGAAAATGGTATAGGTTTCTAATATACTCTCAAGAAATGTGTGGAGTGTCTGAGCCAGGCTTCATTCATTATTGGAATGGACTTTTCCTTCAGGGTGTACAGCTTGGACACTCATGATTGCGAGAATCTCCAGGTCATAGTCCCGTAACACCAACATCCTTTGTTCAGAGGGAATTACCCAACACGATCAGTGCTAACTTCAGTGCAGCAATATTATTCTTAGGTGAAAAGTTATGAATAAATTTAAAGTGTAACATGTAGAAAGCCAAGGGGAACCTAATGCTCCCTTTGCTTTTCTGAGCTCTTATAGTAAATCTGGAAATGATAAGCCAACTGACTCATAATTGAATTGTTTTATAGGTTTTGTGGCCAACTTACAAAACTAATTTCTCTAAATTCTCATCAAGGATGGTTAAAAATGTCTCCAGGAACCAGTGAGATAATACACATGGCTAAGAAAGCAGGGTGTAAGTGGGTAGTGGTGATTGTGGGAAATGTAGAATCCTCATTAAAAGGAACTGATTAAAACTTAAAAACTGTGCAATCCAAAAAAAGCAAGTCTCTGCATCACATCTGACCTGACTGAGTCAATTCATGGTCTTTATGATAGATCGACCTTAGATCAATAGAAAACTACATGCCTCTAATCATAACTCCTCTTGTACCAAATTAGCACAAGGATGAAATAAATTTTTCTTCTAATTTATTTTCTACCCTCTCCTTTAGAAAGTTAAAATAATATTACAAAATTATGTGCCAATCTCAAGAAGTACGTGTGTATATGATTATCAACTCTGAGATTTCACCTTGAGTGTTTTCTGATATTGGCTACGCACATTAAGAAATGCAAAAACAAGTATTTGGGGATAACCAAGATTGTGAACCTCATACTCTCTCTTGAAACATATATAAAATTTAGACCAAGGGGTTACTTTTTCTTGTATTATACAGGTGGGCTCTAAATAGTATATTGTGAGACCTGAATGTAGCTGGGACCTGATGTGGCTCAGCTTTTGTGCCGTGTCAATGGAAAGAAACAGCAGAAATGCAGAAAAGAAATGAACATTTGTCTATATGGTTTCATGTAAACAACTATACATATATCAATACATTTCCTATTTTCTCTAATAAGAAAAATCACTAAAAAGATGGCTAGTCACTTTTATAATTGTTCTCTGCAGTGTTCCAGAGCACATCATCTTTATTCCTACCCAAGTTGTTGGAGATACGGCATTGACACCATGTATTACTCCATCACTGGGAATGTCATCCAAGGATTAAGCACCCATTTGTGAAATATTAGATCACTTGTTTTTATTTTTGTTTATCTTGTTTACACTTGATCTCTACAACATAAGCATGTACTGTTTTGCTTTTGAAAGATCTTGAAAAGAATTGTATAGATAATCTCACCAATTACAACTGTGAGATGATGTCCCACAAACAACTAAATCTGTAGTAAATATCTTTGCTCTTTTCTTGCTGACTCCATCAGCTGATTCCAGAATCATCCAATGCTGGCATTGGCTGAGAACAGTTCAGGTCAACGTCCCTTTCCCAACAGCATTAACTGTTCAAAATAATGTACAGTCAATGATAGAAAGCCCATAATATGAGGAACTTTGTAGGGATTTGATTACGATTCTTCTCTTTTAAAGGATACTTTTGAAAAAAAGAAAACATCTCAGCTTACAATAGGCACCTATGATAATCAACTGTTTCAATGTTATTCAGTCTTTTAGAAAAGGCCAAAGGTGTGGAAGTGGGGAGCGTGTTCTTAATGTCGAATAAAGTATCTTAATAATCTTCTCTAATCTGCCACTATTTTCCACACAGGCGGAAGCTGCTACTTTGTAAATCGATTCCCCATTCCCAGTTCCCCACTGTAGAATATTCCCCCCACATGCACCCAGCACAATGTCTCCCATTCAACAGTGCCTGACAATCTGATTCTTTCTCTCCATTCCTGCCTTCCCCTTACTTCCATATGGCTTCTCTATTTCCCCTTCACCCCACTCCACTCCAGAGCCTCCATTTGTGCTCCCCACAGAAAAACCTTGGGAAGTGTAATCTGGCCTCTTACTCCAATTATTTTTCTTAGGAAAACATTTGTCCATTTCCCAGATTATGCACCAAAAAGGAAAGTTCAGGTGCTGACAACCACAAAGCAAGAACCCTTTCTGAAAGACAGAAAGAAGATAGAGAGACTTCATATTCATTAATCCTTTTTATCCTTGCTCTGCTTAAATAGGCACTAGGCACATCTGTGTGCTGCTCTGTGGGATTGGTACAAGCCCCTACAGGCCGTAAAAATGTAATGCTCATCAGACACAATGCTAAAGTCTTCTCATTTCCCAGTCCATGTATTCTTCCATTTGATTTGCACATGCCTTTTTCAAGAACATTTTGGCTGAAATTTTTCGGTAGGAAAAGTTAATCTTATGCTCCAAAATGTAAGACAGGAAGTCAATTAGTTGAAGCTTGTGCTTACCAAGAGGAGGAAACAATGGGATTCAGTGACTTTGCTAGATTTTAAGTGGAATGAGAATAATATTTTTGAATCCAGGGAGTTTTCAACCATAACCTGTTCTGGCACTCCACCTAAATTTAGTGACTGCAAAGAACACTCATTCCTGTGGGTCACAAATTTGGACAGTACTTAGCTGGCTGATTCTTTTGCCATGTGTGGCTTGGGCTAGGGGATGTCAGTGGAATTCCGCTGACATCTGGGCTTCCTTAGAGGATCTATGAGAATTTCGCTCACATGCCTTGTGCTGTGGTGGGGATGGCTGGAAGGCTGAGCTCCACCATACCCCTCTTATCTCCACACAATTTCAGAGCCTTTCCATACAGTCTTTCCAGAGTAATTGGACCTCTTACATGGCAGGGTTCAAGGTTTCAAGAGTGAATGTTTCTTTTTTTTTTTTTTTTTTTTTTTTAATTCAGTCTCCGTAGAGACTGTCAAAAATTGCCAATGCTGACTATATTTCAAGTTGTCATGGCGGGGTACTGGGAAAAGTTTTCAATTAGCAATAATCGCACCTCGGATAAACCTCATTGGCTACGATACTGTCACTGCACAAAGCTAATGTTCCAAAAGACAAAAAGAAGTCTGCCATTCTCTGAACCAGAAATGGGCACATTGTTATTTCTAGTATATTCTATTTGTCAAAGCAGTCATTAACTCAACCAGTTGAAGGTAAAGATTCAGAGACCTACCACTTGAAGTGAAGAATATAGAAAGGAAATTGCGGCTATCTCTTAACCACTATATTGCCTTATCAAGATCTGTGCCTGGAAGACTAAATTCATGTGGTTTCTTCCATAGCAGGGCCTGGCAAACTGGCCCAAAGCACAAATCTAGCCTTCCACCTGTTTTTTGCAAACAAAGCTTTATTGGAACCCTGTTACACTTATTCATTTATATATTGTCTATAGCTGTTTTCACACAGCAGCCGAGTTGAGCAGCTGCTACAGAGACCGTATGTACCACGAAGCCTAAAATATATACTAACTGGCCCCTCATAAAAAAAGTTTGCCAAACCCTGTTCTATAGCACACAGAGAACTTGCGTTATGACAAAGACAGTAGAAAACATACCCTTTCTGGCTGAGAGTGGTGGCTCAAGCCTGTAATCCCAGCACTTTGGGAGGCTGAGGTGGGCGGATCACCTGAGATCAGGAGTTCAAGTCCAGGCTAGCCAACATGGCAAAACGCTGTCTCTACTAAAAAATACAAAACTTAGCCGGGCATGGTAGCAGGTGCCTGTAATCCCAGGTACTTGGGAGACTGAGGCAGAAAGAATTGCTTGAACCTGGGGGATGGAGGTTACAGTGAGCCAAGATTGTGCCACTGCACTCCAGCCTGGGTGACAGAGTGAGACTCTGTCTCAAAAAAAAAAAAAAAAAAGAAAACATACCCTTTCCAGCCCTGGTAAACTGCAATCAGAGAGAGAGAGAGAAGCTTAGACATGTGTACCTCTTAGTGCCTTATACTAGCGGGTCCTCCAGGGGATCTATAGTAAAAACATTCAGCTGTTGGGGAATCTGAGATCACTAAAAGTAAAGGGCTAGTGGCATACTCTTCTGGCTGTCCTGGAGAGGGGTGAAGGGCGGAAGGCTTTTAGAAGAAGTCCTGTGCTTAGGCACTGCCAACGTGGCAGGGCACGATACTGCAGGGGATGAGCTGGGGCAGCAGTTCTTATGTGGGGGTCAGAAGGCCCCATAAACTTTGACAAACAGCATAGAGGTAAACAGTCCTTGGGAGGAAGCTTGGAGACTTCATGACTGGGGCAAATGTCTGGAACCAGACACAGCCCTGTGGTGATCAGTCCAGAGACTAGACGCGAGGTCTCGCTCACCAGCAGGACAATAAAAGTCTGAAACTCGCCCATGGGATACAGGCCCTTCCACATACTCCGTTACACTTGCCCACCCTCACCACGAAAAGCATGTGGGGGAGAAAGTTGAGTCATCTAAGAAAGAGAGTTTACCCTGAAAGAGACTGCATTGCCATAAATTGTGGCAAATTCAAATTCAAATTTTGTATCTGAATACCTTCTCCTGACTATAATCAATAAGGTTGGCCTGAAGAATGTCAGATTATTTATAGGGAACAGATAAACTATATTTGTTTTACATACCTGAGTGTTGAATATAAATTTTAGACCCTGTTACCATGAGATTATATGGGTTTCCTATATTCTTTTAAGTTAAATCTACATTATAAAGGTCTTAACATCATTGGCACAGAATGAACACCCTTCTTGAGAGATGGAGGACATTCCTGGGGTGGATCATAAAGAGAAGTTTATGAGCAGTTTGGCCTAGTTCCACTGGGGGTTAGATTGATAATGACCTTGGGCAATGTAGTGTAATATAATGTTGAAAGGAAGCCATTAAGGCCAAGTGCCTACCAAGCAAATAACAGTGGAGTTAATTCAAATGACTCCCTAGCAAAGTGTCTGCCTCCACCAAACACCACTATCAGTTTGCTTAACATGACAAAGGGTTCAGGGCACTTATTTGCAAATGAACTAATTCTGGCTGTTGGGAAACACTGCTGGAGTAGTAGTTTTTAGCTGGCAGCTTCAAGATTAGCTGTAGCAGTGTGATTTATCTCTGGCACGGTGGGCAGGAGCTGCTTAAAGACCTGGGGAAGGGGGATCCTGGGTTTGAAAATAAAGGTAACCCTTAGGCCAGGTGCAATGGCTCACACCTGTAATCCCAGCACTTTGGGAGGCTGAGGTGGGCGGATCATGAGGTCAGGAGCTCAAGACCAGCCTGTCTAACATGGTGAAACCCTGTCTCTACT
>NW_016107360.1:8729437-8759463 GCF_001604975.1 Cebus imitator | reverse complement strand
AAAAAAAAAAAAAAAAAAAGAAAAAGAAAAAGAAAGAAAATAAGAGAAACCCTTCTCTAGGGAGTCAAATGGGTTCTTGCTAGGCATAAGCAAAGCCACTCGAGAAGGGTCTACCTTGAGCCAAATTTCAAGGCAAGTTATTTATCATTGTCTACTAAACCAGTCCCAAACGTAGTGCCTTAAAACAGCACCAATTTTATTATCTCTTATGCCATAGCTGATGAAGCTCAGCTGGGTGATTCTTCGGCTCCATGTGATGCCATCTGAAGCCACAGTCATCTGAGAATCATCTGGTTTTGGAAAATGCTGGTGGTGCTGGAGTCTCCATGGAGGTTTTTGATCAGAGCACCTAGATTCTCTTCCATACAATCTCTCCACGTGGCTACAGTCTCTCAAAGCTTGGCAGGTGGGTTCCAAGAGGAAGGAAGTAGAAGTTCCCGGTTCTCTTATAGCCTGAACTTAGAAGTCTTAGAATTTCACACCTGCCACATTTTATTGGTCAAAGCAATCCCTTATTTCTGCAAGGGGAACAGTAATAAGCCCTACCTTTTGACATAAGGAGTGGCATGGGCATACAGGGAGCGGGGAGATTGTTGGGGGCTATGTTAGTCAGAGTTTTCCAGAGAAACAGAACCAATAGGATAAGTTTCCAGTGCTCCAAAAAAACAAAACCAATGGGTGACAGGGGTGGGGGTGGCGGGGGGTGGGGGCTGGAGCATTGTATTTAAGAAATTGGCTCACACAATTGTGGGGAGGGTAAGTCCAAAATTTTCAGAATAGACCAGCAGGCTGGAAACCCAGGGAAGAGTTGCAGTCCAAGCCTGCAGGCAATCTTCTGGCAAATTTTCTTCTTTCTTGGGTTCAGTCTTTTTCTATTAAGGCCTTCAATGGATTGGATGAGACCCAGCTGTGTTATGAAGGACATACTACTAAAAGTCCAGCAATTTAAATGTTTATCTCATGCGCAGAAATGACCCTCACAGAATAATGTTTAGCCAAATACTGATACAAAATTAACCACGGTGGGGGACAAACTGTTATATTAGGCCAAGGCCTTTTCTGTCCACCCCCGTGTGGTCACCCCTCTCCTCCCAGGCTGCCACTCCATATATTCGTTTTGCCTCTTTTTTTCCTCTTGGGCTTCAGGCTTTCACCTCCATGGTTCTCTTTTCTGCCTCGGCCTCTGTTCTGGGCTCTCTCTTCTACTTTTATTTTCTATGGGCAGCGGAGTTAATGAAATATTTTCCAGCTTGGCTGGTGGGATGCCTCATTTGTGTGGCACTTGGGAAATGAAGTACTCTAAGGACTGTGGTGAGTGAGGCAGGAAGGATACCGGACTTGGAAACAGGCCCCCCAGGGCTGCAGGGCGTACCTGCTGACTTTCCCTTTCAGACCCCACGCTTCCCTCCGTTCATGAGCAGATTAAGCATTCTAGACCTTTAGTCTATGTATCAACTGGAGAGGACCACAGGAGTGCAAGGCTCTGTCTTTCCTCCCAGGCACCATATGTGCTCTACAACAGTGGCCATATGGAGATAGTGTTGTCTTTTTTGTTGTGCTTTGTTTTTAAAAAGCAGAAATTTCTGAGTTGATAGGAGAGAGTAGCACCTTATCCAGGCAGTGGGAAAAGATGCACTTTTAACAGGTAAAACTTGTTGGGGGCCAGTCACATCTGTGGGTAGATAACTACCATCTGTACTTATGTGGGAGCATGGATTACCCTCTGAGCTTGAGAAAAAAACATGTCACAAAACTTGTATTCCACATCTTTCACCTGGTGTCTAGCTGTAGGATGAATGCAAAGCAAGTATATCCATGTCTGCAATCTCTAAAAGCTTTTCTAATATGTACATTTTACCTCAGGGACGTCCCTTTGTTTGAATTTTTCTTTCTTCCTGAAATGATTATGAAAATACACATATGCGCGCACGTGCACACACACAACCTCAATGGTTGTTGAAAAGAAGAAACACTTTGAATTAACAATCAGTAGAAGAGTGAACATTATCTCAGGTATCCTAGTGAATAGAAACATGTAAGGAAATCCCAGAGTCAGAAAAACTGGGTTCACAAATATATATGGGCATCTTTACAAATGTGTGTGTAAATGTACAGAAAAAGTTCTAGAAGAATAGCTACCCAGTATAATTGTGGTTACATTGGAGAGGAAAGATAGGAAGGTGGAGGGGAAATTTCACTTTTTATTCTACATGTTTTTGTGGTGTTTTAATATTTTATACCAAAGAAAAGATGCATCTATTTCTTTATTTTTCAAAAAACGTGAAAGAGGGAATATATTAATTTTTAGGGTTGCCATAGCAAAGTGCCACAAACTAAGTGGCTAAAACAGCAGATATGTATCGTCTTACAGTTCTAGTGGATAGAAGAGTCCAGGCTTGGTTCCTCGTGAGGACTTTGAGAATCTGTTTCAAGCCTCTTGTCTAGCTTCTGGTGATTTGCTAGCAATTTTGCATTCCTTAGAGTATGGTAGATGCACCTGACAGCGACAACTTGACTTACGCTACCTTGAGAATGAGCCTAGATGGCAGACACGCCTGAATGTGCATTTGGAGTTCCAAGCTAGGGGATCTAAGGAGTGGCCGAATCAGAGACTTTATTCCTTATCTGTGAGGAACACTGGACTGTCCCCAAGCCTGCCCCATGAAATGCGGGCTATGCAGGGGACTGAGGCCATTTGTTTTGAGTTAAATGAACGTTGCCAGGTGGAGGTAGTTAGGGGGAGGGTGCTAAGGTAAAATGCTATGTAAACTGCATGCCTCTTACAAGTGGCAGTTCTCCCGCGCAGCTCACCACCACTGAACCATTCTGTGTGTATGTTTCCAGCTGATAAAACCCTGTGTCTCACAGGGTGTGGTCTGATGGCTCTGGGTCTCTTCTTCAGCTTCTTGAACTTGGTGCCATCCCTACTGAGGTTAATGGGGGTCTAGCACAATACTTGGCTTGTAGAAGCGTCACTCTGATTTCCGCATGTCTCTTCACATGGCATGCTCCCTGTGTGTGCATCTGTGTCTAAAGTTTCCCTTCTTATAAGGACACCAGTCATATTGTATTAGGGGTCAACCCTAGTCCAGTCTGACCTCCTTGTCACCAATTACATTTGCAACAATCCTGTTTCCAAATAGCGTCACATTCTGTGGTACTGAAGGGCAGGACTTCAACATGTGATTATTTTAGGGAACACAGTTCAACCCATAATAGAGCAGTGAAACAAAAATGAGTGTCTGATATATTACTTTTAATTAAAAATAATCTTTGAAAGAATTGTAGGCAGCCCCCTGCTGTGCATGAGCTCTGGCAGGACCGTGGAGTGGTCATTATCTTCTCTAAGCTTCAGTTCTGCATCTATAAAATGGGGCCAGGAATATCTGCCTGGAGTTATGGTGAGGGTCAAATGATAAAATGCGTGCAAAATATCCTTATCGTGTGCAAAGAGCTATGTGAAGGTCAGTTTCTGGAGGTTTGAACAGGGGAGCAGCTCAGCTCCTCACACATTGATTGAAGATGAAATGTCCAGCATCAGGAAGCACTCACCTAGAACAGACAGGAGACGCAGACCTGCGCCGAGCCCTTGTGATCAGGAGATGACAGATGTCACACCAGCTTTCCCTCAAAACTGTAAGGTGCTGTCATAGGTTGAACCTGTGGGAAGGGATAACAGGCTAAAGTTCGTATATCTTAAGGCTTTAATTCAGTGCACAGAATGACCATTTTCTTTTAAACAGATCTTTAATTTTCTGAGCTTCACAGCATGATCAAGGGGAAGCACAAAAGTCAAGAGAAAATAGGTTTCTGACTTTGGCTTAGATGAATAGTTCTTACCCTTATCTGGATCACAAATTCTTTGAAGAATCAGATTTTTCAGAATTAAGCAAACAAATAAAAAACCATGGATGCTTATCATCTCAGAGAAAGTCATATAGACAATTTTCCATATTATTTCTGGGAGCTCACAAACCTCAGTTTCAGGATGTCTGATTTGCATAAAAGTTCTTAAGGTAGAAGGCACTTGAATACTCAAAAAAGTCTTAAGAAAGGAAACAGTTTAGAAGGAACTAGATTATTTCTAGTTCAATAATAATAATAATAATAATAAAATCCTCATTCTCAGTGCAGAGAATTGCAGGTGCTTTCTCTTCTTTCCATCATTAAATAAACTCTTGGGTTCATGGTGTCCTGGAGCCCTGAGCTTTTTGACCTTGAATGGAGGTGATCAGAGTTCTCTGCCTGATTTCAGTTAACTCCCAGTGATGGGCACTGATGGCCAAAGTGCAACACTGTCTCTTCAGACTTTATCTTAGGGGCGAGGTGCCTTGCAGTGCAACAGCAGCTTTTTTGAGTTTCAGAGGTTTTATTTCTGCAGATCTGGGAGAATATCTGACAACATGAGGGTGTGGCTTCCTGCAAGGGGGCCTGAGTGCACAGAGTTGCACCATTGAAGGGGAAGAGAGGAGTGCTTAGAAGTAGTGGGTATCTGAAATAGGAAACTCACTCCCTGCTTCTATTTCCACTGGGGTGGGGGAAATAAACCAAAACCACCAGATGGGCTGGAGGAGCTGCTGACAGGGCAGATCTGCAGCCACGTTCCCAGGTACAACTACCTAAAGAGTCGTGTCTGAGCCCCTGTGCCTCCACATGACATGGGAATAATGGAATGTTTTGCATACACTAAAGGGTGGTCCAGAGGTGGTGAAGGATTTTAGGCAAATCCGTGTTGTTACCCACTCTCCCTGGGAATGTGGACCCCAAATAGCAAAGGTTCTTGAGAGCCTGTGAGGACACAGGAGGAGCTCAGGACAAGCAGCACCTGCAAGGGCCTTGTGCTTGAGCATGAAGGAAACTGCCAACCACATGGGCCAATGAATGACCCAAGATGAGAGGGAAACCCAGTGTCTCTCCAAGAGCAGAATGTAGGGTGGCCACAGTGTCATCTTGCTGGCATATCTCTCTTTCCCCTCTCACCCTCCATCTCCCAGCTCAGATGCAACCCTGTATATACTGATTCACTAAGATGAATGGGAACTCCAAATAGAAACAAATTAAGTTTAGCGGTATATATATACATACATACATACATATATATACAAAGACATGCATGTGTATGTGTTTATGTATTCCTTGCCCTCCCAAGATTATAGCACCCTGATACGTTTTTCCTGTTGACCTATAGTAAAGAAACATTTTTATTACTTGGACTCAGAACATCTTGCTATTCTTTTCTTTAAAAATGTGTATAAATTAACCTCAATTATATTCATTACTGAGTGAGAGGTTGGCAGTCTGGGGTTTTGCATTCTTTTATATTTATGGTTCTACCTTTTTCCATAGTACTGAACTGCAATGGCTTGAGCCATCAGCCTATATAAAGGGAGAAATCCAGGGTCCCTGCAGACACCTCTGGGAATCTTCAAAGGGCTTATGTATGTTGGTTGCACAGTGGCTCAGACCTTCTCCTTCCACTACACCCTCAGCCTAAGCTGTGTGTTTCCACGGCTGTGGGGGGAGTCTTCTACTTCCTACCCCATCACCTCATGTCACAGGATACTGTGTTTCCCACCTCTCCCCATCGTATCATTGGCTCAGGCAGTGTTCGTAGCAGATTTTATTGAAGGTTTGTGAGGGGCAACAGAAAGGAGTTGCAGCCCAGAAAACAACCTACAATTGAACATTAGGTGTTTCCCAAATATTCCTGCCCCCAGGAACACCTGGGCAGCCATTGCTTTCTTTCCCTCCTCCAGCCTCCTGCGAGGAAGCTCAGACTCCCCTGAGTGGTTGAATCTTCTTTTTCTTTTCTCTAGGCAGAGCAATGTAGCCCCTTCTTTGTTCTGATTTCTTCCTCGAAGTGTTCTGCACTGCAGCCTCATTTTTCATATCTAAATGGGTGATCAGCGACAACAAAGGCCCTCTTTAGGAGGGTCTCTATCCTCAGCATTTGAAATCACACCTGTTTTTCTCAAGTACTTCAATCCTCCAGTGAGGATGAATGGCCCAAGACCCATTCTGATTTGGGGCAGGGAATTTTTACAGTTTACAACCTTCAAAGTATCCTCCTGCCCCAGCCATCATCGACTTTTTGGCCACTTTGGAATGGGGTGAATGAGCAGCAAGACAACCCAGCCAGTTTGGTCATTGTGGCCATCTCTCTTATCCATCTAGAGTCTGCAGACCTGTCAGTTCTGTAACAATCCACAATCATTGTTAAGGCAACCAAAACAAGCGGGTGGCTGGCATCGCCGGTCTTTTCACACATGCAAATACAGCCCACGTCCTTCTGCAGGAAGAACGACATACCTGAGCTCCTCAACTGCGCAGATGAAAAACAGAGGTGTTAAGATGGGAGAAATCCTGGATAAAAGATGACTGAAAATAGCAGCCACACAAAGCAGCAGAGCTGCCTAGAATACTAAAAGCAAAGAAACAAGTCAGCAATAATTACTAACATAAAAATGTTAGCTTTATTCTCAGCTCAGATTTTACATCTTTTATGCTGCACACTCGCAGTTTGGCTGGAAGGAATTAGGCAAAATCAAATATGTTATCACCTATAATCTCATCTGGTTTAATTTTAAGAAAGTTTTTAGTTAAGGGAGAAAACAAGGTTAAGGGAGTATTGGTACAATCTTATTACATTCTGGAACAGTGAGGGTAGACTGGACCAAAAAGCACCCATCCCCTACCCTCCCACTGATAGTGGCAAGAGGCAGACAGACCCTAGGCAGACAGGGCGGGTCCCCAGTAAAACCCCACCTTCAAACCAAACACAGCTTAAAGCCTAGCTATAAGTCCTGGGTAAATTCATGGACAAGGTTGAGAAACTGTCTTCCTGTTTGGCATGCTCTTGTCTGATTGATCCCCACCGTTCACCTATTTTACATAAACCTATTCTTTTCTAATTGGTTTTTTACACTGTTGTGCCCACCTTAGAGTGGTGCCTTTGTCTTAGCCTTTTTTTGTATACTCACAAACCCATCAGCACACACCTCTCATTCTGAGCCTATAAAAGCCTCAGACCCAGGCACACACACAGAGAGAGAGAGACAGAGAGAGAGAGAGAGACCACCCAACTTCAGGTGGAGGACCACCCTTGAATCCCCTCTCTGCTGAGAGCTGTTCTGCCTCTCAATAAAATTCTTCTCTGCCTTCCTCACCCTTTGGTTCTCAGCATAACTTCATTCTTCTTGGATGTGGGAGAAGAAGCTGGGAACCACCAAACATAGGTACAAGCTGTAACACAGGTGAGCTGGGACATGCCTGGCCCAGCCGTGAGCTGAGCTGGTGCAAAAGCCAGTGGACCGAATGGGCAGGGCACCTCCTGTGGCCAAGAAAAATTGTGCGTCACCATCAGCCAGGATTGCACCTGGTGGCAAAGTGCTGGATTGGTGAGAGAGTGTGTTCCCTTCTCACTAATAATTCAAATAGTTGGTTTATTTGAACTACTGGTGAGAAAGGAACACACTCTCTCACCAATAGTTCCTTTATCAGCTGCCTGCAGAACCGGCAACAATCACCACAGGATTGATTCTCCTCAACCAGAGTGAGCTGAGCCCCCTCAGTGTCTTCAGCAAGGGGGGAACCTTTTAAGAATATGAATTACCTGGGGACAGTCCCTGCACCAAGATGCTTCTCTACTTACTTCATTTGGGAATTGACTCCTCTAAAATAAGATATTTGTCTTCATGGCCTGTTTTACGAAGTATACATATAAACACACATTTCCATTTTTTGAAGGCACTGACATGATTGTTTTATTAAATTAGGCACCTGAAAAAGATGAGTGTCTTGAGGGCAAGTTTTGATGTGATGGGGGAGGAGGAAATGTCTACTCAAATACAGGTGCCTAAAATGAGTTTCAGATAAGGTATCATGGAAGACTGTGCAGCTGTAAAAAAGAATGAGTCATTCTCAATGTACTGCTAGGGAAAGAGCTCCAGGATATATTGTTGACTAAAAGGAAAAAGCAAGTGTATTTAGTTACCACCATTTTCGAGGGAAGGGGTAAAAATAAGAAAAAAATATGCATGTAATTTTATTTGCTTAAGAGTACACTGGAATAATATAGCAAAACCTAATAAAAATGGTAACTCACAGGAGGCTGAGGTGAGTGTAATGGGGTAGGAAAGGGAATAGGTGGGAATCAGGGTAGATGTGAGACTTCTTCATGTATTTCTTGTTATATTGTTTTGATTTTTGAACTATGAGACTATATTAGCTACTCAAATACATAAATGATTGAAATAAAGCAAAATAGTAAATAACGCTTTCCCTTTTAACATCTCCTAAGTTCAGTGTGGTTTGTCTTTGAAGGGCTATATAAGTCCTACATTGATTAGTTCATCAATAAGCCTGAAAATCCACTGCAAGTGTGGTGCTGTGCCAGGTGCCTGCCAGGCCCTGGGGATGCCCCATGAGTAGGGTACACCCAGCTCTGCCTTCAGGATGTTGACAGCTTGTCTGAGAGCAGGGCAACTTAAGGCAGACAGATTGCTGTGTTAGGGGAAGACTCCAAGAGCTTCCTTGGACCTCCCACCCGTGTCTTTCCTCGCCCTGGTAACACTGTCCTCTGGGCTCCCAAATACCATGGCTCCCTCCTCTTCCATGATCACCACCTGTTTCTCAGATCCATCTCTCCTGACCTGTGGGTTTCTGTAAGGTGGGGCCCTCACTTATATATCTCTAGGCCTCGTAGCCTAGTTTTTGACATACAGACTGCACCTACCGAATGCTGTTTGAGTGAATGAATGGATGAGATGCTTTCCCAGGTGGGCAGCCTGCAGACAGCAGGAGGAAGAGAAGGGATCCTGGTGATGGAAAGTGACCGCTAGAGGCTCTGGAGCAGGGAGGGGATGGTGGAGTTCTAGGCTTGTTTCATCTTAATTAGGTTGTATTGGTTAGGATTCTCCAGAGAGGCAGAATCAATAGGATGTATATATAGATACATGAGAGAGGATTTATTAGGGGAATTGGCTCATGTGATTATGGAGGCTAAGACATCCTGTAAGAGGCCGTCTGGAGGCTAGAGACTCCAGAATGCTGGTAGCATGGCTTGGTGTAAGTGTAAAGCCCTCAGAAGCAGGAAAGCCAATGTTCTGAGAACTGGGCAGGGCAGGGGGCCATTGCGGGGGATGCTAGTATAAGTCCTGGAGTTCAAAGGCAAGGAAGTCTGGAGTTGTTGTCTAAGGACCGAGGAGAAGGAGCTTATCCCAGCTCTAACAGACACTTGGAAACATTTGCGTTTTTTTGTTTTGTGTTTTCTGAGACACAGTTTTGCTCTTGTTGCCCAGGCTGAAGTGCAATGGCATGACCTTGGCTCACTGCAACCTCCGCCTCCCAGGTTCAAGTGATTCTCTTGCCTCAGCCTCCTGAGTAGCTGGGATTACAGGTGTGGGCTACCATATCTAGCTAATTTTTTGTGTTTTTATTAGAGACAGGGTTTTACTATGTTGGCCAGACTGGTCTCGAACTCCTGACCTTGTGATCTGCCTACTTCACCTCCCAAAGTATTGGGATTACAGACGTGAGCCACTGTGCCTGGCCTAATTTTTTTGTATTTTTAGTAGAGATGGGGTTTCACTATTTTGGCCAGGCTGTTCTCGAGCTCCTGCCCTCAGGTGATCCACTCGCCTTGGCCTCCCAAAGTGCTGGGATTACAGGTGTGAGCCACTGTGCCCAGACCAGATTTGCCTTTTTTCTGTTTTTGTTTTCTGTGGACCCCAGTGGATTAGATGTTGCCTACACACATTAAAGGACAATTTTCCCCACCTAGTCTACTCCAACTCACATGACAATTTTCTCTGTAAACACACTCTCTGTAAACACAGACACACCCAAAATGATGCTTTATGAGGTTTCTAAGTGTTCTTTATCCAGTCAAGTTGACACCTAAAATTAACCATCACATGGTCTGGAATGGGTTTGTGACTCTCATCAGCCTCTGCCCAGGAACGATCTCTTCATGAAACCCAAACAAACACATCAGCTCAGAACTGATCAGACATTGAGTGTAGAATAGCACGAATTTGGGGTCCAGGCAAAACAAACCATGTATCTCCCAACTCAGCCAGTTCTCCGCGGTTACCGCCACTCATCGTCTGAAGACACAGACGGTGTTTGTAATAAATACAATGAGGTGAAGTTCATGTTGAATGGTAAAATTACCAAGAAATTGAGATTCAGACCAGGAGACAGCACCGTTGTTTGTCTTAGAGATTTACCTGCTGTACTCTGCCTGAATAGATTCTTAACTTGATCAATTTTGAACCTAACCCTCTGTTTTTCAAATGTGGCAACTTAAATCATTTACTGAAAAGAAAAACACTTCTTCAAGCTTTGTGTCTTTCTTAGTTATGGATGGTGTTCTGGGGTCATTTTGAAAGCAATTTATGACGATTCAGCCTCTGGAGGCCTATTCACGGCAGCACCTGTCAGGTGGATAATTCTCCCAGCTTGGTCATCAAATCGAGCCCTATACTTACAAGGTGGTTCCTGCACTGTAAGCATTTATTTATGTGATTTTGCCTGTCATGCCAATGAGGACGGTCTCCCCTCCAGCTTTTAATTACTGTGGGCCCAGAAATGAATCAAAGTCCTTGGGGAGTAGACGCAAAGGGCCAGGGCTACAAAGGGAAGATTGCCTGAGCTGTCAGCTTCATCTATGGCCCTGATACTAAGCTGCAGGCCAAAAAAAAAGAAAGTCACTGAGCTTGGTCAGCAGCCTGGGGGCCACCAGCATCAGCGTTAAGCTAATGAGACAGAGACAAATTAAAACCATTTTGGGGATCAACAGCTGTCCTTGGGCCTCTGGCTCATAACCGGCTTTATGTTTTCCTGGACTGCTGCAGGTGTGGATCTGGGAGAAGAGAGAAAATGAGATCTGACTGAGACGGGGTGCTCCGATAGGGTGGGTCACCCCGGAGGCTGCCTCTCTGTCCTCAAATTCTGCATGGGAGCAGAGGAACATGCAGAGCCTAGACCATAGGAGGGAGAATTTATTCAAAATAGAAAAAAAGAAAACGGAAACAGAAACAAAGCCACACTTAGATGGAAAATGAAGACAAGATAACAAATAAGAGTGATATAATAGCAATAAAATAAAGGGGTGAAAAACAGACAGAAAATGAAACACGAGGTTTAGAAGAGACGAGGAGACATGGAATTGGACAAAAGAGGAGACATATAAAAGACATTGCAAACAGAAAATGAGAGAATGCACCTTTATGTGATATATAGCATTATAATGGAAAGAACAAGTATTATAGCCCTCTGGAA
This sequence comes from Cebus imitator, assembly GCF_001604975.1. NCBI lineage: Eukaryota > Metazoa > Chordata > Mammalia > Primates > Cebidae > Cebus > Cebus imitator. The sequence continues at coordinate 8,748,180 of NW_016107360.1, read as the reverse complement.
TAGTTGCAATGTACATTTGATATTAAAAGCTCTAAAAAGGTCCTCCAGAAAAGAAAAATGTTTAATCCTCTAAGCCTCTTTGACCCCGGAACTCACCTCCTCTCTTTTTTCCATATGATCACAACCCAAAATTTAGTTCTCATGCTGAGAAAAAGCTGCAAGGCATTTTCATTCTTCCCTTGGAGCTTTTGACATGGGAAGAACTTATCTTATGTGATTAGGCCAATATATGAACATAAGAATGGGCCACTTTACCAGTGATCAAGTTTGTAGTCTGCTTCCTGGCACCTATACTTCAACTTGCTGGTAGCTCTAGACTAACTGTGGTAAGGGAAAATAATGCCCTGCAGTAACATTTTATACACATGGCAGTTTGTGAAAGCCTTTGGGAAGCATGATGTGGGAATATCAGGTCAACTTGTGTAGGTCAGGAGTCCAGGGGATGCATCTGGGCTGAAGATACAGATTTAAAAACTGTGAGATTAATAAATGAAAAATAAGTGATCAAGAAAAAAAATAAATACCTGGCTCATGAAAACTGTAGAATTAATAGAAAGAAAAAGAAATTGATGTCTCTTTTCATTGTCTTATTTCTTCATTTTCTCATTTGTTTAAAAATTCTCAGATTTCTCCCATTTCCTTAAGAAAAAACAAACAAACAGAAAACCACCAATGAATTTACCTTGAAAACCAAAAGCAATAAAGAAACAGGAAAAGCAAATTTAAGGACTTTCTTCCTTCCTCCCTCCCTCCCTCCCTTCCTCCCTCCCTTCCTCCCTCCCTTTCTTCCTTCCTTCCTTACCTCCTTCCTTTCTTGATTTCTTTTTCTCTTTCTTTCTTTCTCTCTTCGTTTCTTTCTTTCCTTCCTTCCTTCCTTCCTTCTTTCCTTCTTCTTTTTTTTTGAAAAGGCCTCATTCTGTCGCCCAGGCTGGAGTGCAGTGATGCAATCTCCGTTCACTGTAAACTCCACTTCCCAGGTTTAAATGATTCTTCCAACTCAACCTCCCAGTAGTTGGGACTACAGGTGCACCCCAGCACACCCTACTAATTTTTGTGTTTTGGGTAGAGACGGGGTTTCACCATGTTGGTCAAGGTCTTGAACTTCTGACCTCAAGTGATCCACCTGCCTCAGCCTCCCAAAGTGCTCGGATTACAGGTGTGAGCCACTGCACCTCGCCAAATTTAAGTTTTGAGTAAAAGCAATGAGACTGATTGATTTTGTAACAAGCACTAGAAAGAAGAAAGAAAGGAACGCGTATTAAGCATCTATCATGTTGTTTTGTATGCCAACCGAAAACTGCCGGTTTCCTTACGTCAGTCATCTCAAGAGGCTGTGGTTTTGTTCCAATCATGTTGCCTATGCTCAAATACTTTTTGGTGGTTCACTTTCAGGCTTTCCTTCATATGTATCATCTTGATATTCTTTTCTGGTAGCCCATTGTTAATGTTTAAGTATAGACATGCATTTTTATAAACATTCAATAGTAATTTCTAGAATATATTTTGGTATATGGATGAATTATCAAGCTGATGAATATTATTTGGAAAGAAAAATGAGATAAAGGTTTGAAACTGGTTGTGAGTACGGCTTGTAAAGATCTCTGGCAATGTTTTCATGTGAGGGTCTCCAAATGTTTTGAGCAATCTCTGTGAAGGAGGGCTTAGCCTTAGCTTTTAAACTCTGTCTTGAAACACAATACTACTTTGGATAAATAAATTTTGGCCCAGTTTTTGAAAAAAGAGTAACTTATACTTTACGGTTATACTTGAGATGGGACGAGTGAAAAGCTAAAAGAGCAGATAATAGAATGCCAAATGTAGATGTAGAAGAAATTTAGCCTCAAGATTATGGGGAAAGAATGCATAAAATGAGAAAATAGCAAAAAGCACATGAGGATTAATTGCAGGGATAAGAAAGTGGAAGAAAGGTGAGAGAATGAATGAGGTAATGGGTAAAATGAATTGAAGAATGGACAAGGCATGAGGAAATCTAACAAATGAGATCAGGAATAAAGTAGTCAATGAGAGAAAAGATTATGCAGTAAATTAGAGATGTTCATTTTATGGGCAAGGAAATGAGAAAATGGAAATGAATATTAATAAAATTAATCATGGCAATCGAAGCTGTGGAAAAATGGATAATGAATGAATAAGTGAGCAGAAAGAATGGATGAGGGAATGAGAAAATGGAAGAAAAGACTGAGTGATTGAAATCATGAAAGCGGAGGCAGAGAAAAAAAGACAGCTCTAAAGATGAAAATAAAACTAAATTGATTAGCAGAATGGGAAAAAAGAGATCTGCTGTGAAGAAATGAAAAGAAGGAATACTTTCCAATCTAATCAAAATCTTATGTAAAATTCTGTAGTTTTCTTATGGGGGTATCTGCTGCTTTTCTCTCCAACCAGAAGTGGCTGGATAGCCCTGGAGAAGAGAAGGGCCAGGAATTCTAGAGGCAAAGAGGGACGGCAGCCAGGGAAAGACACAAATTACTGAAATGCAGAGACATAGCCAAACATACTATTCATTTAAAGGTCCTCCAACAAAGATAGAAACTCTAAGCCTTATACTTCACTATCCCATTTTCATGTCTCTGAACTCCTTTAAAATCAACATTTTCTGTTATCATTAGGAGATTAGAAAATAAAATAATTGTAATAATTGTGCTGTAGTGGATTCCTGAGTACCCAAATGTTTTTAGTTTGGCATGTGACCATCCACCCAGCTAAAAACTACATTTCCCAGCCTCTCTTGCCACTAGGTGTGGCCATGCGACTGTTGGGACCAATAGAATACGAACAGAACTGAAGTACACCACTAATGGGTGGATCTCGCCCTTTAAAGAACTGGCCACGGGCATGGTGGCTCACACCTGTAATCCCATGATTTTGGGAGGCTGAGGCGGGCAGATCACCTGAGGTCGGGAGTTCAAGACCATCCTGACCAACATGGAGAAACCACATTTTTACTAAAAATACAAAATTAGCCGGGCATGGTGGCGCAAGCCTGTAATTCCAGCTACTTGGGAGGCTGAGGCAGAATTGCTTGAATCCAGGAGGCAAAGGTGGTGAGATGGCGAGATGGCGCCATTGCACTCCAGCCTGGGCAACAAGAGCGAAACTCCGTCTTCTCTCTCTCTCTCTCTCTCATTCTCTCTCTCTCTCTTTGTCACACACACACACACACACACACACACACACACACACACACGAACTGGCCATGCATTCCCATTTCCTTTCCTCACTCCTACCACCAGGGAGAGGGGAAAGGTGGGAGTAACAGCCACATTAACCCAGCAATGAAAGCCAGATTTTGGAAAGGTGGCAGGCAAAGCAGATCTCAGACAACCAGTGCATTTCTCCCAGATCTGCACCACATGTATCTGGATCTTTATGTGAGAGGGAAGTTCTCTCCTAAATAAGTATATTTTGAGATTTCCATGTTATATCGGCTTAGTCAGTGCTCTAATACATTACCTGATTTTAGAATTTAAAATACCACTGATTATTAACAGTGTATTTGTATATATGTATGTATACACATAGTATATACTGATATGCAGTATTATTTCAATGTAGGGATGAATATATATTATCCCAGATATAGAGATTGATATATAGCATGTATGTAACATAGCTATTATATATATTGCTGATACAAGAATAGATTTATTGACATTTTTTGTGAGATCTTCCTCATGGTCATTAACACATTTAAGGTTTTTGCTCATTTTCATCACTCTCTGTTTTTCAGAAAGACTGTTTCAGATTAAGAGTAAGACCTGTATCTCCCAAACAGCACTCCTCGGCTATGGAGTGCAATCCTTGGGGGAATGCATCATAAATTGTCAAGTGACTTGGGAGTATCTAAGAGTTAAGGGCAAAGATTCCAGAACCAAACTGCCAGTGTTCTCATCTCAGGTCCAGCTCTTACTAACTTTGTGGTTGAGGAAAATTTACTTCCCTGTGCTTCAGTTTTATCATCTGTAAAAGTGCCTACCATCTAGTTGTGGTGGGAATAACTTAAAGTCATGCATGTCAGGCACCCAGGACAATACCTGGAACACAATAGGCATAAAAGGGGAGGTGCTTTTTATGATTGCTTTCATTACCATTGTTGTGATTATTATTGTTAACATTTTGCCATTTCCAGAGTTGTCTGTAAAGCAGCCAGGGTTGGTAATATACCCATTCAACAGATGAAGAAAATGACTATGAAAACCCACACTAGCTTCTTAGAAGATCCAAGGCCTATGATTTCCATAAATGAATCATGTATGGAAGTTGATTTTTTCCCGAAGTTTTATCCTAAAAAGTCTCTTTGAATCACCAAGGAGAACTTTACTGTACCCCTCAAATGCTAACTATAAGTCTCATTATTAGTGAATAATAAGCATTCTTCACATAAGCATTTGTGAAGATTCTGGAAGAGAAACACCACTAAATCGGTGCAAATGAAGTGAGAGAGAGTTTATATAAGCATCCCAAGGTCACACAGTGTGTAAAGCTGACATAAGAACCTTGGTGGTTTGGTTTTAGAATTGCAGCTCTTAACCCTTAAATTAACTCTTAAATCCAGCTTCTGGATATCACTTCACAATGTACTTATAATTTAAACTTGTCCCAGCCACAGGCTTTGCCTTATTATGGCACCAATCTCAGGCGAGGAATTTAATTAGCCCATATTAGGTCTGATGTCTGCCTTTGGTCCTATCAGCTGTGGCCACAGGGCTGGGTCACCTGATCCAACATGACTTCCCAGACCGAATCTACCCATGGAGGCTGGGAGTGGGAGTACTTCCAAAGAAAGAGAGTTTTAAGGACACAATGACCTCAAAACCTATCTTCTAAAACTAAAATGTGAGAAGGAAATTTAGATTTGTGAGTAGACAGAAAACTAAGTTGACCTGTGTATGGGGACAGGCCAGGGAGCTAGACGGAGTTGGCTGCCACCACTAGATAGGCAGGACCATGGAGCCGGTAAGAGAAGATGACACTGCTCAGAGGGAGGACATGAAGAGCACGTGACCTGCAGAACTGCGGTGACTGGAGGAAAAGGGTCCCATTGAGGAGCCAGAGGCTCATGGTAGCAAATGTTCCGGAGAGGTTAAAAAAACGGGGGGTGACTCAGAACTGTCTTCTACATTTGGCAGTAAATGTCCAGCCATTTTCACGGGAGCAAATCAGGGGAAAATGGGTCTGACACAGAAAGTAAAGTGTTGATGAGAGCATTGCGGGAGGTGAGAACTTTGAGACAATGAGTGTAACTAGTTTTCAAGGAAAACTTTGAAGGATAAGACAGACGTAGGGCAGTAGGCGACGAAAAGGGGTGCAGGGAGAGTGTTTTCCCGTTTTGTTTCTAGTAGAGTTTTGAGAGTATTTTATAAGCTGAGGAGAGTCAGTAAAAAAGAATTGGTCGAAGATGAGACAGAACAGTTCATTGATGGAGAGATTTCTGAGTAGAGGGTTACAGGATTAATTTTGGACAGAAAGAAAGCTGCATCTGTTTTAAATTGCCTGGCAGGTTTTATAGAATTGATTGATTAAAGTCAAGTTAACGTGAAAAATTGCTGAAGAAGTCCTGAATATTGTGGTTATATTTGTTTGTAAGTTGTACTTTAAATCAGACTACTACATGCACATAGAGAAAAAAGAATTTGAATGAGCTTATAACAAAAACAAATAGTTCTTGCCGCATTTGTCTCCAGCCCCATCCCACATCCAAACACAGTCACTATGAAGAATCTTAATTTTCTTCTTTTTAATTCTTTTTGCATTTATCTGTATTTTTTTTCCTGAAGAATATAGTTGACCCTGCTTATCTGCAGTTTTGCATTTATGGATTCAACCAACTGTGGATCAAAAGCATTCAGAAAATAATTCCATTAAAAAAAATAACAGCAAAAATAATACAAATAAGAAATAGAGAATCACAACTATTTATGGAGCATTTACATTATATTGGGTATTATATGCAATCTAGAGATGATTTAAAGTATACAGGAAGATGTGTGTAGGTTATATGCAAGTACACTGTATACAACCTTTTATATACATTTTTTATACTTTATATACATTTTATATAAGGGGCATGAACGTCTGTGGATTTTGGTGTCCAGAGTGGTCCTAGAACCAGTCCCCCAAGGATCCTGAGAAATGACAACATGCCTATATCCGTTTCCTAATGTATCAAATATAGATTCTGTTTATCGACTTTCTGCTATGATAGGTGAGGATTTAGATGACTTCCATTGTTCACACCTCCCATAGCTCCTTCTTAATAAAATTCTTTCTGGATTTTTATTGCCTCTGATAGCTACATTTATAAATTTAAATACTATTCGTAAAAAAAAAGGAGGGGGCAGGCTCGGTGGCTCAGGCCTGTAATCCCAGCACTTTGGGAGGCCCAGGTGGGTGGATCATGAGGTCAAGAGATTGAGACCATCCTGACCAACACGGTGAAACCCAGTCTCTACTAAAAAATACAAAAACTAGCCGGGTGTGGTGGCATGCCCCTATAGTCCCAGCTACTCAGGAGGCTGAGGCAGGAGAATCACTTGAACCAGGAAGCAGAGGTTTCAGTGAGCCGAGATTGCACCATTGCACCCCAGCCTGGTGTGAGAGCGAGACTCCATCTCAAAAAAAGAAAAAAACAGTCTTTATCTGTCTTGCCCATTGCCATGACACTTTTACTCAGAACTGTGCCTGATGCTGTAGCGGTCAATAAATGAACGGCCTCATTTACCTTCCCCTGGAGGCTGAAGGAGAGAGAGGATATGAAAATATCAAAGTCAGTCTATCACCTTGAATCAGAAGTTTCTGCAACTATATTTGAGTAGTTAAAAATGGTTAAAGTTGATTGTTCACTAGAAATCAGTAAATAAAGGCAACATAAAATGCACTTTTTAGAAGGAAATTCATTGCATGGCATTCAGTCGATAAAACACAGGGCTCGCGGCCTGGATTTCAGTTTACTTGAGGTTAAGTGAACCATAACTAAGTTGGGGGTTTCATTATATTTGCATAGCTAAAAGCACCATCACCTCCAGTGTTGTCTTTTAAATAAAAAGCAGCCTTCCAAGACTCCATGGTCTGATATACTCCATGGTCTGGAAATAAGTTGGGCTGAAAATGAGCCAAATTAATCTCTACTTTCTCCTCAGTTACACACAGCAAAAAGGCTTTCAGGAGCCCAACCAAACTCTTTAGGCACAAATTTCCATCTTGGAACACCATTGACCAGCACCAATGGGTTCTCTCTTCTCTTTTAAGAATGTAGTCAGATGGTCTAATCAAATAAAGAAGGATCTCTGTTGCAGTAAGTTAGTCTGTATACAGACCAAGTATGCCTTAGCGGAAGGTGCTTGGGACCAGAAGTGTTTCTATTTTGGAATGTTTACATTGGTTTGGTTGAGTATCCCAAACTTAAAAATCATTTAAATTGTTTTTAAATTTTTATTTTGTGAACAGGTGGTATTTGGCTACATAAGTAAGTTTTTTAGTGGTGATTTGTGAGATTTTGTTGCACCCATCACCGAAGCAGTGTACACGGAGCCCAGTTTGCAGTCTTTTATCCCTCACCCGCATCCCACCCTCAGAGTCCCCAAAGCCCATTGTATAATTCTTATGCCTTTGCATCCTTATAGCTTAGTTCCCACTTATGAGTGAGAACATACAATGTTTGATTTTCCATTCCTGAGTTACTTCACTGAGAATAATAGTCTCCAATCCCATCCAGGTTGCTGTGAATGCCATTAATTAATTCCTATTATGGCTGAGTAGTATTCCATTGTATATACATACCACAGTTTCTTTATCCATTCGACAAACCTAAAATCTGAGATCCAACATGATCCAATGAGCATTTCCTTTGAATGTGATATTGGCACTCAAAAAGTTTTGGATTTTGGGGCATTTCAGATTTGGATTTTTGGATTTTGAGATGCTCAACCCATACAGGTGAGTTATCTTTTGTCAGCAAGAAGAGAAAGTAGAAGATACTTTGCAACTTGTTCCTGAAATATATGGCATAGACTTGGTCTTACCAGAGTTTAATTTTCATATATCATTTATGTATTCAGAAGGGCTAATATTTGGGGGCTGCTCACAATGCCAAATATGGCACTCTAAGCTTTGCCTGCCTACTTGACAGAACACGGAAGCTCCAATTCCCGTCGATATCTGCCTCACCACAAGCTTCTAGCATCTCTACCCTCAGCCTGAATGAGCGATCAACTATACCATAAATCCCTGATGCTGTGTATAGCACTTAGAGAGACTTGGGGTCCAGAAATTCCATCACCTTGAGATTTCATAATTTTCCATCATCACTTGAAGATGGAGATTCTTTTATTGTTGTTTATTGTTATTTTATTTTATTTACACATTAATTGTTATTGTTATTTTATTGCTTATTGTTATCCATCGTCTATTTTATTGTTGCTGCACAGTTCAGTCCTGCAAACTTTTTTACACCTTTGCTGCTTAAGTGTGGTCTAAGGCCGCATTTTTGGCATCACTTGGGAGCTTGTCAGAAATGGATGTTCATTGAGGTCCCTCCCGTGACCTCGTGCATCAGGACTTGCATTTCACCAGCATCTCAGGTGATTCATGTGCACATTAAAGTGAGAAAGGCCCTGCTTCAACCCACCAGGCCCGCCCTGTACCATGCAGATGGCACAGCTGAGTAACAGGCCTCCAAGGTCCCCATGTGTTCACAGGCCTGGTTCTGAAGGCTGCCCATGTCCCCTTGGTTTCTGACCCCATGGCTTGTCTTTCTTGATATGGCCTCACTGCTGATACCTGGCATCTGGCACTGTTCCAATGGTTTTGGCCTGTTCTTCCCTCCGTTAACAGGATGGTAGTTCTTCCCCTGGGTCTACCACTGACGAGCATGGGTAGAGGTGAGAAAGCAAGGAGCTGAGAGAATGTCAGAAATGTTAGGAACAGAAAATTTTTTGAAGTCTCTCACGTAAAAATATGTTACAGGTAAACTAAAATATTTTTGGAATCCAAAAGAAAAGCTGTGGTCCCAGAACTCAGGGATCAGGGCTGCCCCAGAGCCCTCAGGGGCAGTGATTTACAGACATTTCCACCAGTGCTGCATCATCCGTGAACTTTAGCTATCACCTGACTCAGCTGCTATGTCTCTTAGATCAAATCGAATCAGACAGAGAATTTGGCACAATGTGGCCTATGGAATGATTCTCTGTGCATTGGGGGTTGGGAGACGTGCTCAGGTCTGGTCTAATCAGCTGTGTTTCAGGATGAATTTACAAGGTTCACATCCCACAACTGAGGCTGGGGGAGTGAGACAGGTTCTCTTAGATGACAATGTGGTTGGAGCAGGTAGCATTTCTAATATGGGACCTTAGGCCATAGTGAGGAAGGTTCATGCCGAGTTTTGGGGTAACCCTTATTTCTCTAGATCAACTAACCTGTAATCTTTAGACTTCCTGGCTCATTAGATCGTGATGCCTAGTTTAACATGGATTATGATGTGTTTATGATAGCCTGTGTGTTTATAAAACAAATGTTATCTCCAGCCATTGTGGGTATATTATTTCTTGAGACAGTGTCCAGCTGAAGACATCATACATAATACCAGTAATCTATATAGGACCCAGGGGAGACCTTCAAACACGCTTAAGTGTTAGTTCACTTTAGGTTTAACAGAAGACTTTGCTATTCTGGTTCAAACATTTTAAAGGAGCATAGTTCTAGATCAGTTTGTTTCAAATGTTTTCGTTAAAGCTTTTGGTTTAGTGAGGAAAATAGTATGTGGGTTTGGCTGCAAATAAGGCTGGTTCATTCCTGTTTTTGTACACAGGATATTTATTCAATGCAAGTTCTTAAAGTGTATATAGTAACACAAACATGCCTTAATTATAATTCTCTAAAAGGAAGGGGAGAAAACTTAAAGCCCTTCTTGTTCTCCCTGTTGCCAGATTGGTTTGCAACTAACCTGTCTTGATGAATAGCTTTTGGTGAAATTTTAGAACTCTTTTTAGTAATGAAGGTGCCAATTTTTCCTTGGTTAGACCATTCCAGTATGTTTTTTCTCATGAGACATTCTCCCATATAATTACCTGCAGTTCCTCACATGGCGGTTTACTGTCTTAGCCTTGCTTTCAGCAGCATGGGAGAGCTGGTTACTGTCTTGTCCACTGAAGAGATGAAGAGTGTCAGCCGTCTCAAGTTCAAGTGGAACAACCACACTTTCAGTTAAATGTAGAGTCCTTAGGTGTCTATAATTAACTTGTATTCAGTTTGTCACATAGGTGGCCTTAGAAACTGCAGGTATGAGATTTAACTTAACTTGACAGCCACACCTTAGTATCTGGCGGTCTCTGGCAGTCTCAAGGAAGCTGCTCAACATACATTCAACAAGTGGAAGGCACGCGGAGGTTTGTCTGTATCAAAAGGAAATCTTTCTACCAAATGAGTTCCCAAGGAGATGGTGACAATTGAGAAAAATGAATCTAAGTTGAAATAAACCTTTATTAACAATAGTATAAATTTTTCCATCTCTGTTAAGTGGATTTGGAGGTAAGCACATTTATGAAAGAGAGGAAAGACTTGCAGTGAAATTGAACTGTATAGACTTAGAATTCATGAGAATTTGGACAGGGGCTTACATTTACTTTTGATTACTTATATTAAAAAAGGGAGGAGACATTTGGAAGCACATTAATAGGACATAGAGAATTTTAGAGAACATGTTTAACCTGCTGAAGAAAATAAGCAGCCCTGGCTCTTCACATTAGATATGCAGATCTCAAATGATCCTTCTTTATTTCTTGAAGCAATTTTGCTGGGAACTTTATATGAGGAAACATTGTTAATGATGCACGTAATAATTCTATACTTGAAAGTAATAAAAGTCAGGTTCTAATTCAATGTAGCCTTTTCCAATTGCTTCATTTCCTTAGGCTTTACTATGTTGCCGCTGCAGAGAGAAATACTTAGGGACAGTGGGGTAAGAAAATACTTCAAGAAATATAACCTCATTAATAGAGAATAGCTTCCCAGCTGAACCTTCAAGAAGAATGGAATAAGTAAACACATGCGGCAAGCTGGGAATTTTTTATGTAGAGTCAATTTCGATTTGTGTGAATGAAAACCATTTTCCTTGAGAATTTACCATATGGTCTCCACATTCTGGAAAAGGGACAATGTCTGTCTAGTCTCTTAAAAACTGGCTGGGTTTCCAGAGACAGGAGGGCAAAAGATTATGCGACAAAACAGGTTTATGCAGGAGGATGCATAGTGAAGTGACCAAAATGACATTTGCTGTCAGAACCTTCAGGTGCTTTTCAAAGCTCATCCTCACTTTCCCCTCATTCCACTAAAAATGCAGTGGCCCTCCTGGCCTGGGCAGTGGCCTCCTGTGGTCAAGGCTGTCTCAGGCTGCAGCAATGGCTCTATTGTGCAGGAAATAAACCCCCTGTGATCACTTTGTCCAGGTGGTAAAGTGATCAAGGCTCTGTCACCAAAGGCTTGGTGGAAAGATGTCCCTAAAGGCAGTCACAAACTGAACTCTAGTAGCTCTCCAGCACTGCACTAGGCTGCTGATCTCTGACTACAAGGCATCATCTGTTTAGCAGTTCAGTAACCCTTACTTTAAAAGCCTTATTAGATTATTACACATCATATGCATGTATCAAAATATCACACGTTCCCCATAAATAGGTACAAATATTATTTGTTCAAAAAAATCTGACTAGCAAGATTTCAGCCTAGCTGGTCTTGAGGAAGTCTTTTAAAAATGCTACTTATAGTGCATAATCAACCTAATCCTATTTGAAAGTACTGTATCATACAAAATGAGCCATTTGATTTGCAAATTTTCTAATACCATTAATCTGACAACTATTGTGCCGGATCAGAATGCCTGAGAGGCCTGCCTTCATTAATAACATCCTAAAGCTGATGCTTCTGTGGTTTATTTCACACATGTGGGCATGTACAGGAATGGGATATGCTAGAAGGGAAGGTGTTCTCTGTACCCTTGAGTCAGGCCTTTTGTCTCAGCTTGTCAAGGTCATCAAATGGCATGGGATTAGGTGTTGGATAACAAGGCTCTGTTTCTGATTTGGCCTCTCACATTTGTCTGTGTGATCTTGGACATGTCAGGTACCTTTCAAGGGGATCACGTGATCCTCTCCTCCAGGCAGATTTCCCCACACCCAGCTAGTAGGTGCCTCTCACCATATCCTCCCACTTCTCCATGTGCATTCTTCTATTATACAACCAATGGCATTGTATTGTAGAAGTTTTTTTTCTTTTTTCCCCCAATGTGTTTCCCTTATTAGAACGCAAGCTCTACAAGGGGAATGTAAACTCCATTAGGAGAGGGTCTGGGTGCTGATCACCTTCAACTGCCAGCACCTAGCAAGTGACGGCGCATGACAGGAAATCAACACATTCGCTCTTCACAATTGAACTAGGTTGTCTTCAAGTTAGAAAAGCCAATGATTCTAAGTTAGATAGTATTCAGGGAGAAGTAAAATGGGAATATTCAGTATTTGCTGGTGAATCTGATCATAAACTGTGACCAATACAGTTGAAACTAATGATTCTCATCCTTGACTACATATTAGAATTATCTAAGGAACTTAACCAGAAACAAACAAAAACAGTGCTGTTTGTCTGTCCCCCCACAGTGAGATTCTGACTTAATTGGTTACTGTTGCCACCTTTTTATACAACATGGGGTCATAATTAACCTCCTCTTCCCAAGTGTTTCTGTGTGCAGCCAGGAATAAAGATCACTGGTCTAAACCTTACTCAAAGCTGATATAAAGCTATTACTATCGGAGTTTTCAAACTTCAAACAAGTAATTCAGCCTCATTATATAAAAAATCAGAAGAAAGTGATAAAAATATCTATAATTATACTATAGAGAGTTCCTTACTTTTTACATCTTGCTGTATATACATTTTTTTTCTAAGAAAAAAAGATTCTGTTTTGTAACTTACGTTTTTTTTTCCACTGAGCAGTGTATTGTAAACATCTTTCTATGTAATAAAAGCATTTTTTTCACCACTGTTGATTAATTTTTCATGGACTGAGCAACAGTGTTGTGCTTCTTTCAACCTGTTTCTCTGCAGACCTACATAAGGTGTAATCTTATGTGTGGTTAGCATTTAGATTTGCTACAGAAATAATGTTGCTTTTCTTAACATCTCAAACAGTTGTTTCTCACACAGTGCATCTGCTAAATATTATTTTCTCCTTTTGCAATATCTATTCCATTGTATGTGTAGCTTTTCAGATACAACTAGAGGTCTGAAGATAAATGATCAGGCCAGACTGGATTTCTATGGTAGTATTAATGCTAGCCAGCCTACTTTTTGACACAAAATCTTTTTGGGTAACTTTCTATAAATGTTTTGAATCCTGTACAATAGGATAGATAAAATCATGATACTTAGGTTACAAATGGTAGACATTTTTATGTTTTTATAACATTTTTTATGTATAAAAATGATAAAATTGAGTAAACAAATACAAAATAAGTAAACCTTGTGTTTAACCTAATTGTAGTCCAGAAACAGAAGACTAACCAAGTTACAATGTAACCTTTGTAAAGAATTAAAAACATTTAAAAATGAGGTAATTTTTAAAAATCGCTATAGATATCTGTGGGGATTGTCTGGTTACCCAAGTATCTCCTGAATCTCCCCGAGATTCTGAGTTGAGACACTTTTCTTTTTCCCGTGTAACTCCCCGCTCCAACCCCAAAACAAAAATTCCAGGAACTCTGGAAACCATCTGCTATACTGAGGCACTATTGCTAATACTAAACACTAGTGGCTCATGCCTGCAATATCAGCACTTTGGGAGGCTGAGGCAGGCAGATCACTTGAGGTCAGCAGTTCGAGACCAGTCTGGCCAACATGGTAAAACCCTGTCTCTATGAAAAATACAAAAATTAACCAGGTGTGGTGGCATCCACCTGTAATCCCAGCTGCTGGGAGGCTGAGGCAGGAGAATCGCTTGGACCTGGGAGGCAGGGGCTACAGTGAGCTGAGATCATGCCACTGCACCCTAGCCTGAGCAACAGAGTGAGATTCCATCTCAAAGCAGAAAACTAAAATAAAATAACATAAACCCTAGTACAGAGGGTACTTCGTCTCTTCTCTCTCAGGCTTGCCCTTTGCTGCCCTGGAGAATGTGAAAGAGTCAATGGATTTACCAAACTTGTCCAATGGGGTGCTCTGTGTTTAATTATTTGTGTATCCCTTGCTTACCAATTTTTAATTAATTCCTGAAAACTCTGTCACTAAGTGAAAGCTGTTATACGAAAATTTATTTTCAATGGGGAAAATTTTGATTAATTTCATCCCAATCCAAGATAGTTAACCAACTTTTACAGGTGACAAGAAAACACTTCAATTGAATGATAAAGATACATATATCTAAGTGTTGTAAAACAGTTTGAGAATAAATAAATATAATGTGTGGATGAAAAGTAATAGAGGTTTATTATACTTAGCAAGCAGGGAAAAGAAGACTGATCACAGGTGGTGGTGGATAGAGAGAGTGTGGGGTGTAAGAGATGGGGAAAAATCAAGTGACCAACTCAGGCAGAGTGCCTGGGCTCAGGAGTGCACTCAACCTGCACTTGACAATCAAGTGAAGGCACAGGAAAGCATCGTTAGGGCAACACAAAGGTGAGAATCTTTGGAAACAGGTAGAAATTGCTCATGGGCACCACAGACTGAAGAGCCATAGAATCTGCTGCATCCTCACCCTCATCACTTCATGTGTGGAAGAGAAAAATATTTGGGTTTCATCTAAACATGGGGCACAATTCAAATTTGTTCCATTTGATATTTGCTATCTAGAAAGTGTGATATTGAGTAAATTGTTGCATGTGTGTTTTAACTGGAACCATAATGTTGAAATAGCACTTCTTCTTATATGTTTACTTGTGTGCTTTTGAATAAAAAATCATTACACATACAGACAGATGAAACACACACACAGACACATACACACAGACATACATATATACATGGAGACACACAGAGACACATACACACAGACATACACACACAGACAGACACACAAACAAGCAGACACAGACACACATACATACATGCCAACATACAGACAGACACATACACACAGACAGACATACACAGACACATACAGACAGACATACACAGATGCACACATGTAGAAACACACACACAGACACATACATATACTCAGATGGACACAGATACACACACACACACACACACACACACACACACACACACACACACACAGGCTATTGCCTGAAATTAGTTTAACTTTCGAGAAGTCATTATGGTAAAATATCATTAACTGAAACGTTCTCTGTCAGGTAAGTCTGTACAATTATGCCCTAGTCAGAGACATGGTTTTGGCCTTTTAGGAGAGAGTAATGTGGTTCTGGATATTTCATTTGTATGGGTCATTTCACTTATCTGGATGAAGTCCAGGATTTTTCATAATCAGCCTGCTTTTCAATTTCTCTAATTTTAATTTCCATCAAAGAGACAGTTTACCGGTAGTTCAAAGATTTATGTGAGTACAAGATGGATTTAAGATAATTGTGGAATGTATAATGAATACACAAGAAGGTTTTAGGAAAGCACACAGCAGTTATCACATTTTTCAAGAACAATTGTTGAATCTTACCGGTGGCAATGATCATTCACTTTTTCAGCCAGGCTCTTTTTGCTGTGTTAATAGCTCAGTCATATTTGCAGTCATTTACGTTAATGTTTTCAGGCATTAGGCATTCCATTTGGTTAGAGCATGAGAAATTTTTGACGTTAGAAAATAAAAATACCTTAAATATGATTTGTTAATTGTTTGACATTGGCTGTTAAATTATCAGAGCATCACCTATAGTAAGAGAATGAAGAATGAAGCTGAATGGTAAAAGCGATGCTTACCCTGACTTTCAAAAGACTAGACTACCTTTTTAAAGCAAAGAATAAAACCCTAGTCTTCTCATTTTTTAAAGTGACATTACTGTATAGTTAGGCATCTTAACCAAGCCAGAAACAGAACGAAGCAGCCAGGAATAATTTTAATTTTGCCATCTAATATGTGGAAGGTAGGAAATACTATGTCTCAATTTTTTTTAAATGAAAAGAAAACACTAGAAAAGCTCTAAAATACTCTTTTCACAGTTCTTCAAGCAACCTACCAACCTCCTACCAATTCAAACTGCAGTTCTAAGGGGAAAAGAGGCCTCTAGTAACTTGGGGGTTAAGGGGGAAAGGAATGGGGCTTAGCGAAGGGAACATAATGAAGGTCTTGTCTTGCTACTCTGCATTTTTACCTTGAATTTATTAGGTGTATGCTTTCCCATTCCGTAATACATTATGCACTCCCTCTAGTGTCAGAATTTGTATATGATCCGAAACCTAGTTTGACAAAGTGCTGCTATAAACATTAGAGTAATGCTCAGGCTTCTAATTATGCCATATTTCAAAGATATTAAAGGCCACCTAATAACAAGAAGAACAGCCCTGCATGAAGTCGCCCTGGCTCAGAAAAGAGCTCATATTTTAAGTGTGTCATGAAGAGACCTCTTCCAAGCCTTTTACTCCTTCCTCAAAGTGACCTATAAATAAACTTAGAGCTTTATTTAAGCTTTAAATTGCTTTAGGAATCTTAAGTATTTATTAAATCCTAAATTCTGTAACAACCACCAAAGAAAGAACACTACCTAAAAACAATAAAACCCACCAGAGATGAAAGAAAACTGCAGCCAGAAAGTATAAAGCCCATGGGAACATCATGAAATGTGTTATTGTCAAGATTTTGCAAAGTTTATTAGCTATTTTTTCCTTTCTCTCGGATATTAAAATGGCTGTTGTGTGTCTGTGTAAAGCACATCGGGTAGATATGCTGTTGGTGGCCTGTCCAGCAGAGATCCCCTCTTTCTTTCTCTAACACAACTTTCCTGTTGTTTGGGTTCCCTTTGCTTTTCTACCCAACCGACAGGCCTGAAGGAAAGCCGATACCACTCCCAGCTGCAGGGGTGGCCCTGGGTGACCTGTGGGTAATCCCATCCTCCTTCCCAGCGAAGGCTCAGGAATAGGCTTGTGACCCAATTCTGGCCAATGAGAAGCATCAAAGAAAGTTCTTTTCAGCCTTCTGGGCAAGGTTCCAGAAGTGACACTTTTCTTTTAGATGCTGACATGTATACTGATGTGAGGCCTGGAACTGCTGAAGCCATAGTGTTACTCAACATGAGGATGAGAAGGATAACGCTGACACTGTCCAGGAGGTTAGAGGCAAGAAAGTCACAGGGTGATGCAGCAGAAGCCCCTAGACAAGTTGATTGGAAACCCACCCTGCCGCTGGGCCTTTCAGCGTGGAACCGATATGTACAGTATTGCTTGTCAGTTTTAGTTGGGATTTTTATTACTTGCTGCCAAAATTATCTCCAACCTTACAACTCTTGTCATAATTAAATAACCTTCTTATATTGAAAATCCAATAACATATAACCCAGTTTGACATTCACTTCCATGCCAATTCACACAAAAAACACAACATACAATAGTTAATGAGGATTGTATTTGTTATGTATTATTGCAGAACAAGTTACCCCAAAACACAGTGACTTAAAATAATAGTAAACACTTATTAGCTCTCAGGGTTTCTGTGAATCAGGGATTTGGGAGCAGCCTGGCTAGGTGGTTGCAGTCAGGACGTCGGCTGGGGCTGCATCTGAAGGCTTGACTAGGGCTGGAGGTTCTGCTTCCAAGATGACTCACGGATACAGCTGGCAAGTTAGTGCTGGATGTTGGTGAGACGCTTCAGTTCCTTCCCTCATGAGACTCTCTATGTGCTGTTTGAAGGCCCTTAGGATGTGACATCTACATGGCTTCCCATGGTCAATTCCCATGACTGCTAAGAAAGCTTTCTTACATCCAAGAAAGAAAGAGCCAGGTGGAAGCTACTCTCTCTATGACTCAGCTTCAGAAGTCACATAGCATCATTTCTACAACATTCTATTCATTAGAAGCAAATCACTGAATTCTTCTCATATTCAAGAGGGGGAAAATAAACTCTACTTTTTTTTTCTAAATTAATAAACTTCATTTTTAGGAGCAATTTTAAGTATGACAAAACTGAGTGAATAGTTCAGACGGTTCCCATACAGCCCCTATTCCCACCCACACACACAACACCCCCCACTATCAACATCTGACACCACACTGGTACATTTTGTACAATGGATGAACGTGTGTTGGAACATCACCCAGTGTCCATAGTTTATATTAGGGTTCATTTTTGGTATTGAACCTTTTATGGATTTTTTTTTTTAAGACAGGGTCTCACTCTGTTACCGAGGCTGGAGTGCAGTGGTGCAATTACAGCTCAGTGCTGCCTTGACTTCCTGGGCTCTGGTGATCCTCCCAACTCAGCTTCCCAAGTAGCTGGGACCACAGGCACACACCACCATGCCTGGCTAATGGATCAATGAATATTTCGTGAAAGAATGAATAAACCTCAGGAGTATGTGTTAGAGGTGGGAAGATTTATATATATAAAGATTTATATATATAATTGGCTTATATCTAAAATGTGTAAAGTATCCAGTGAGACATTTTATTTAATTGTAAGAAAATGAGTTATTGATAGTTAAGAATTGTTTAGGACTACCTCGTTTCTTGATGCATGATTTCATCTTGATGCATGATTTCATCAAGCTATGATTTCATTTCTTTTTTTTTTTTTTTTT
>NW_016107360.1:8722725-8729317 GCF_001604975.1 Cebus imitator | reverse complement strand
CGGGACTACAGGCACGCGCCACCATGCCCAGCTAATTTTTTGTATTTTTAGTAGAGACGGGGTTTCACCATGTTGACCAGGATGGTCTCGATCTCTTGACCTAGTGATCCACCCGCCTCAGCCTCCCAAAGTGCTGGGATTACAGGCGTGAGCCACCACGCCCGGCTTATGATTTCATTTCATAGCTTTGATAGGTGAATGGATAAATAAACTTTGGTACATCTACACAATGCATATTATTCAGGCCTAAAAAGAAATGAGCTCTCAAGCCATGAGAAGGCATGGAGGTAACTTAAATGCATATTAATAAGTGAAAGAAGCCAATCTAAAAGGCTACAAACTGTAGAATTTCAACTACATTTCATTCTGGAAAAGGCAAAACTATGGAGAAAGTGAAAGATCAGTGGTTGCCAAAGATTAGGAGATGGGGAGGAGTAAATAGGCAGAGAACAGAGGATTTTTAGGGCAACGAAGCTATTTACCATTGTTACTCCAAAACACAGTGGAGCGTATTATTCATTTTAAGCCCCTGTGCTTTGGAGTAACAGTGGTGAATTGTGAATGTGTCATTATATATTTGTCAAAACCCATAAAATACACTAGGTGCCGTGGCTCATGCCTGCAATCCTAGCTGTTTGGGAGACCAAGGTTGGAGCATCACTTAGAGTTCAAGATCAGGATTCCAGGAGTTCAAGACCAGCCTGGGCAACATCGCAAAATGCTGTCTCTACAAAAAATAAAAAATTAGCCAGGCATGGTGGCTGCTGACTGCTGTAATGGGGAGAAGGGCCATTAGGCAGGTCAGAGGGGCAGGCCGCTGGTTCTGGCAGGGGGACTGGGTGGAAGTGTGCCTCTAATCGTTTCCTTTATTTTAGTGAAAGCAGAAGCAAAGCCATCAACTGAGAGAGAAAGTGGGGAAGAAGCTGTTGGATGTTTGAGAAGAGAGCTATGTAAGAGTCACCCAAGAGACTGGGACTGTGAATTAAGCGGGTCATTATAGGTGGACAGCAAGACCTCTGAAGCGAGCCACAGTTGTGGCTGACTTCAGTCACAGCCAGCTGCCTTGGAGCTGGAGAGAAGTGAGCAGAAGACTGGCTTTAACCAGGCTGAGTTTTGCTGAGGGTGAGACAGTGAGTACAGAGATGGATGAAGGGTCTAAGCTGGGAAAAGAGGAAGCTTAGGGGGTAGAGGAACAGTAAAAAGTAGTAGGGCCAATGGAATAGTGATTCAACGGGGCTGAGGTCCTGTTGAAATTGGTGTCCTGGGAGAGAAACAGAAAAATAAGAACTGGGGTCAGAGAGTGGGAAGATTGAAATTGAGATTATGGGGAGGGTGTAGTTTTTGACGATTACTCAAAGTACAGCATGGTCATGGGAGTGGATTTGCGGCTGGCAGGGGTGGGGGTGGGAGTGTGGAACGTCATGGGATTAGCAGAGGTCAAGAACGAGAAGTCAGTTTTTGGAAGAATCATCTATGTGGATACTGAAATCACCAGGAATTCTATCAGGGATAGTGTTGAGGGGAAGGGAGTGAATCAGGTGCTAAAATCCTCTCGGGATAAGGAGGAGTGACCTGAAGGTGTGTAGATGATTGTGACAATTTTATTGCAGTCTTTAAAGACAACAGTATATCGAATACGAATCTGGACATAGAACCATAGCCCACCTAACTGCTTCCTAGACAGTAGGGGGAGGTAGTTTATCTTTGCTGGCAGATAAATATAAGATCTCTTTTATAGATATCAGTTAGTGCAGCTGCATTCAAGCAACTGCTCCATATAGCAAGCAGTACTCAGTATTTCCAAGAGGTGCTTAAAACACTGCCAATTGTGTTGGGGGAAGGAGGAGGGGAGTGGCGGGAAGGGGCGTGGAAGGGAGCTCTCTGGCAGAAAAAGAGGAGGAAGCAAAGGGGTTCTATGTTCTCTGCTCTATGTCACACACAACCCAAGAAGCTCTATATTTAATTGTTTATATTTGGGGTTTTCACTTGCGGTATGCAATGCACAGAGGACACACGCATTCAACTCTCACAAACATTTCCTTGCTCAGGACGTTAAGATTCAAAGAGAATTCCAAATATGTTCCTTACAAATACAATCAGTTTACTGTACGGGGTTTCATTATGTAGGACAATTAGAAGGGGCATAGAGTTTAAGTCAAAACCCATCAAAATCTACAAAATAATGGATTGGGTTAAAAAGATATTCTGGTCTATTTAAAACAAACTTTTCAGGAATTCCACTTTTATTGGGAGTAATTTATTTCTCCCATTTTATTTGCTAAGTTTTTATTCCAGTAAACGAACAAGTTTAGGCGGAGGTGTATAACACATAGACGAATATAACCATTGATTTTTTTGCACTGATATAATTTTATTGTGGCATATGTTTCATCAAGATGTTGTGACATTACCTCAGGGTAGGCTGACACATTCTCCTTACTGTACAATGTAAATGTTTTGACTCAGTGAATGTTTCCTTCAGGACAAACACTGAGAGCTGGCAAATACATTTTGCTAAAAAGCCTCTTAGATTATGCACTATTCATCCCCAGGATGAAGCCTGACCACTGAGAACTTGTTTCTCTTTGTTTTAAATCATAGAGAAAAGCTTAGTGTTATGGATATTCTTTTATGTGAAAGTCAAAAAATTGATGTTGTCTGTATTTATCTTCCTGAGAAGGTGATCTTGCCTCTTCTTTGAAAAACAAATTCCAACAAGTGTCCCACCAGATGAAATGAACAAGCAATAGCTTTCTTGCTCCAGTTACCAATGTAGTGAATCAAGAAAAAGAAAAAAAAAGGCTTTGCTTGTCTGGTGTTTGGGTAAATTTGCTTGGGAATAATGAAATTCGTTTACCCAGTTTTCCCCTGAAGTTCAAACATGCCCAGAGCAGCACCTGGTCCAGAGATTTCCATGCAGAGAGGATCTGAGGTCTCCAGGTCTGACTGTGCAGAGTGGCATCCCGGAATGTCGCAGACAATTTATGGGTACCTGTACAGAGGCCTGGATGTTGTGCATTGCTGTTTTTTGATTAGGGCTCCCTGAGAACGTTCAAAATGTTCTTTTTGTAAATCTGCTTGTGGCTTTTCTCCATTGCTAATAAGCCGGTAATAATGAGGTTTAGTTGCCAGCACTCATCACTGCAGCGGATAGTTTGGGTCACTGGGCTCCAGGGTGACTCTCTGGACCTTAGTTGGACTGCTGTGATTGGGAAAGAGCTGGTAGAAGAACCAGGGATGAAATAATATATAAATTTAGGTCCGAATCCTAGCCATGGAAACCCAATCACCTTGGACAGCCTATCCTTTTATATTTTGGTGGGAGTGGTTCTTGGTTTACATAGGGAAATTTTGGTTTTGAATATTTTACTGCTTCTCACAGATGTAAGCATTGCAGCAGTGAGAACACTATATTTGGAGTCAGAAGACCTCAAGACCTGGCTCGGATATGAACAGTACAGTCATAGGGCAAGCACGTAATGTCTCTCAGTCTCAATCCCTCATCTACCTCACAGAGCTGTTGTGAGGCTCAGATGGAACTTTATAATGGCTATTCAGATACAAGGCTTATTATGAAGATAACGGTGTTTATTCAAAACACACTCAAAGATCATTGTTGTTTAACCTCTCCTTGTGGAAAAAAATGTTAAGTTGTTTTTACGGGGTTCACTAGGTGGATACCCAATGCTGAGCATAATAATCCGCAGCATAATTCCTGCCATATTTGCTACTTGTTGAGTGAATGAATAAAGGAATGAATGAATGCGTGATGGAGTGAAATTGCCAGAGACATAAGCGTGTGGGGTTAGCTGAGCCGTCTCTGCAGCCACCGCCAATCACTGGCACATGCTCACATCACTCATAGGTTCAGGAGGGCTTAGGGGAGCACCAGGTGCTGTAATGGGATTAGGTGACCCCAGTTGGTGGGTACTGTGGGCAACCTAAGACATGGGCTACCTGGAGGGGTGCCTTAGGCAAGTGAGGAGTGAGGGATCCGATCAGAGGGAGAAACTGCAGCAGCTTTTGCTTAGAGTTAGTTCTAACATTCTTTCTCACAATGGTTCCAACCATTCTCAGGATAGTCATAGGACATAATATGCCAGGAAATGGAAGCCAGCAATGGGCCTAATTGGGAGTCATGGAATAGAGGATGTTCTCTGATATTCTCACAGTTATGCATCCCGTGGCTCTCACTTTCCCCTCAGCCAAGAGTGGATTTCAAGTTCAGTACAAGTTCCACTTCTACCTAGCATGTAAGAAGGGGAAGACAGTGTCACTCTCAACAAGCAAAAAGCTTGATAAACAATAGTCACAATTCTTGAAACCATTAGAAAGATGAGGTTGAGGCAAGCAAATAGCCTGAAATCCAAGAAACGACAGGGACTTCCAAGGAGAGATGGGAGAGACCCACCAGCTTAGCAGAACAGAGCACAGAAGAGATGCCCAGGCCACACAAGAACTGAGAAGTGAATATGAGGATTCAGCTAAAACTGTAGATGGTAGAAAATGACAAGGGTGGGCCAGTGTGAGAGTACAGATTTGCAAGGAGCTGCAGTCACAATGGGAAGTCACAGGGCCACATGCAGATTCGTATCCACAGGCCTTTGCAGGTGCTCCCTGAGGAGGACAGCACAGGGAGAAGATGGCCTGGAGGAGGGGAGCAGCCACATCATATGTGGAGAGAGCTCCCATCTAGGAGGTGGAGTTTTGTTGCCTTCTCCTTAAGAGTGAGCCGGACTTAGTGCTTCCAATGAATAGAGTTTGAAAGTGAAAAGTAACTTTATAGTAGAGAGACTGTCAGGTGATCCAGGTCACCATCATCCATGGTAAATCAAGTGGAACTCGTGGCCTCAAGCAATTCTTCCACCTCAGCCTCCCAAACAGCTGGAATTATAGGTCAGTTATAGCTTTTTATTTGGGAGCATTTTAACACTTTACACAAAATTTGCAAAGGTAGTTCAGAGTTCTCGTATATCCTTCACCCAACTCTCCCTAAAGTTAACATCATACGTAACTATGGTATGTCCCCTGCCATGATGGCTTGATAAGGATACCTCATCTCTTTGGCATTTATCTCCCAAATCCATAAGCCCAGTTTAATTGCGAGAAAACAGAAGACAAACCCAAACTGAGAGACATATTCCATACTATGTAACCAGTATTCTTAACCCATTTGTGCCTGAGATTGCAATTTTTTGAATTTTTGCATGAGTGAAAAATTAGACCTTGGCAATAACCTTGAGCAGTAGGGTATAAATAACTTCCACATGCTTAGCGTTCCAATAATGGAACATGGGGCATAAATAAGTTTAAAAGAGTTGTGAAAAACAAAGGAAGATTGAGAAGCTGTCACGGGTCACAAGAGATTTAGGAAACATCATGATTAAATACAAGGTAGGATCCAGGATGCAATCTGAAACCAAAAAATGACATTAATAGAAAAACTGGTTACATCTGAAAAAAATAAATGCTTACTTAAGAGTAATTTACCAAGGTTAATTTCTTAGTTTTGATACATGTAACTACTGTTACGTAAGATGTTATAATAACATTAGGGAGAGTTGGATGAAGGATATATGAGAACTGTGAACTATCTTTACAAATTTTCTGTAACTATAAAATTGCTGCCAAACAAAAAGTTAAAACTGGCTGATAGTTTCAGCTACTCGGGAGGCTAAGACCAGAGAATCGCTTGAGGCCAGGAGGTGAAGTCTAGCCTGCGCAACACAGTGAGACACTGTCCCCCAAAAAAGTTAAGATCCAAAACCAATTAGTGGCTATCAGGAACTGGGGGGAGGGAAAAGTTTGACCATAAAGGGGAAGGAGGGAAAATTTTGAGGTGATAGAAATGTTCTATATATGATCTATATATGTTTCATATATATGTAACTCACTAAACTATATCCTTAAAAGGGTGAATTTTTTATATATAACGGTTATACATACAGTTGATCCCAGAACAACGCAGGGGTTAGGGGTTCCAACATCCCTGCAGTTGAAAATGTGCAGATAACTTTTGATTCCTCCAAAATGTAACTACTAATAGCCTACTGTTGACCGGAAGCTTTACTGATAACATAGTCAACTTACACATATTTTGTATGATATATGTATATACATATATACATATATTTTGTATATTATACAATGTATTGATACACTAAAAGTGAGCTAGCGAATGTCATTAAAATCATAAGAATTAATGTATTTACTATTCATTAAGTGAAAGTGGATCATTATAAAGGCCTTCATTCATCTTTACAATGGGTAGGATGAAGAGAAGAAGGAAGAGGAGGGATTGGTCTTGCTATCTCAGGAGTGGCAAGGGCAGATGAGAATCTGTATATAAAAGGACCTGTGCTGTTCAAACCCACGTTGTTGGTCAATTGTATATATATATATAAAACTGTCTATAATTATAATTCAATAAGCCTGGCTGCAAAAGATATATAGCACATCATTATTGGGGACTTACATAGATGTGAGCCTTAGTAAAGAAGACTGAAAGTGAAAGCCTCACTCTTTAGAAAACTTATCATGCCCTTGTCCTTCCCCTACTAGGGACCCCACTTTCAGTACTTTAAAAAAAAAT
>NW_016107360.1:8699401-8722429 GCF_001604975.1 Cebus imitator | reverse complement strand
TTCTTATAGTTTGAGGTCATACATTCAAATCTTTTTTTTTTTTTAATGCAAACTATGGGGGATGGGACAAGCTTTCATTTTTCATAATACAGTAGAAATATTTATATATATTTCAGCAGCTCTGGCACCATACACAGAACCAGTGAGTCCACATTAAAACAGAAAGTCAGTGGCTGACGGTAAGTCAATCTCCTTTCTATTACACTGCTTCCTGTTGGCAAAACAGTAGCAACAGGAGAGTGGTGCTCAAAGCAATCAAGTGGCTCCTTAGAGCAAGGAGGATAACTTTAAACAATATTCATTCAAGATGCATATGGCATAAAATAACTTTTAAAAATTATTTTGTATTTTAATATTCACTAGTTATTAGTAATTAATAAGATTCCCATTGTCTCCTGCTCCCCACCCTTGCAGGAAACCAGAGTTACTAACCTTCCAGGGATACTGTACGCAAATGTGAGCATATGCATGTATTCTTTTTAATGCAAATAAAAGCACATAGTACTTTCTTCACTTTCTTTTTCTAGTGTCTTTAAAAAAGATAGGCTTATCAGTCTTAGTCCATTTGGGCTGCTATAACAGAATACCATAGACTGAGTGGCTTATAAACAACAAAAGTTTAGTTATTATACTTTGAGAAGTCAAGATAAAGGCACTGGCAGATTCAGCGTCTGGTGAGGGCCTGCTTCCTGTCTCATAGACAACCATCTTTTTGTTGTGTCCTCACAAGGTGGAAGGGGTTAGGGAGCTCTTTGGAGCCTATTTTAAATGGGCATTAATCCCATTTATAAGGGCTCTGCCATCATGGCCTAATCACCTCCCACAGGCCCTAACTCCTAATACCATCACACTGGGGGGTAGGATTTCAACACATGAATTTTCTTGGGGTGGGGGCGACACAAACAGTCAGTATATAGCATTGCCTCATTACCAGATACATTTGAAGCAGTTTATTACAGCCTACGTAAAATAATGGTTTGGGAAAGTAAGAGTTATAAAAAAAAAAAAACTAAGTCAGCAGTGAGTTTAGTACAAAATACACATGGCCTAAAACACTGTACAAGAGGTAGGCTACTAATGTGGCCCTGAGCTTTCTAGCAGCAAATGCAGAGGAAGATACAAGCAGTTATATGACTGTTGTGCCCATAACATAAAAACTAACTGTTCTTTATATATATATATATGTATTCCTTCTGTGATAATTTTAAACTATTGAATTAAAAATAAAGCAAGCAACATTTACACCAAAATCATAAAAAATCACCAGCTGGTTCTACAACCTGAGAAACATTTTTTCCAAGGGAACCTCATTTTTTAAAAAGAAGTAATAATAAAAATCTTCACATCTTCACTTCATCTTGGTTTTTTACTTTAGAGGTGTAGAAAATTAATCCACATCTCCACATATAGAGATGACTTATGTCGGAAACATGGAGCCCATGGCTGCATAGTATTCTATTGTATGGATGTACCATAATTTATTTCCCCAGTCCCTTCTTGATGGGCATTTATAGTGTTTCTAGGATTTTGCTCTTGCAAACCATGCTTCCATGAATTTCCTCATGCAAGCATCATTTCACACATCTGTAAGCATATTTGTAAGGTAAATTCCTACAAGCGGACTTGCTGGGTCAATGTGTATGGCTAACATTTATTTTGACAGCTGTTTAAAAATTGCCCTTCATGGATGTGTACCGGTTTATACTCCACACTCCCGCATATGACTGTGCCTGCTTCCCTGTACTTGCCCTGCTTAGCATATGATCCTACTCTGTGATGTTGAAAAACAACTCTTATGAATGAGAATGAACATTGTTCTATGTTTAAGAGCATAAGTTTTTCTTTTCTGTGACTGTCTATTCATATCCTTTGTTCATTTTTTTCTGTTGAACTCTGGGTGTTTGGCTTATCAATTGTAGGAGCACCTTCTAGGTGAAGGACATTATCCCTCTGTACTCTCCATGGTATTTCTCCCCTTGTGTGCTATTTATCTTTTGAGCTTGTTCATGGCATTGCTTTTGGCCAGGTGGAAATGTTTTGTTTTTATGTGTTAAACTTTCTCAATGATTTTAAAATGACTTGTGAATTTGGGGTTACACTTGGCAAGGTATTTCCTACTTCAACATAATCTTCACTTTTTTTTCACAAATTCTTTTATGTTTCAGTTTGGAATTTATGTACTGTATGAAAGTAGAGTCATGCTTCAAATTTATCCTCTTCCTGGTGGCAATCCAGTTGTCCCAACAGTGAATAATCTATCTTCTCTCCCCACTCCTTGATTTGAAATGGGGATGGACAGCTTAGTACCCTGAAAGGAACCCATGGTAATCTGTAAAATGTTCCTTTGCAGTAGTTCTAAAGTCCCAACATTGCTCTCTTACACCCCAGGCAACAGAGGAATCAAGGCCTCCGTGTGAGGCTTCAAGAAAGGCCAGTTCAGCCCACAACCCCTCCTCACCCAGCTGGACCAGATGGACATGGGGCTGGCCTGTGCCCCGGCGCATGAAGCACTACACCGTAGTGCTCTTATTTCTCATGATGGATGCTCTGGGAAGATAAGGTTTCCAAATGCTTTGCTCTTTTTTATTTTTTTTTTCCTCCAAGGGTGAGTTTCTCCAGAGAGTGAGACCTTCTCTATGTGTTCCACTAGAGGGTGCTTCAACTATGCATATTTACATAGACATAAACATGACCTATGTTGTTTGTGTGGGCTGCACACCCACATGCCAAGCAGCTGCTTTTTCCTGAACAATCTATGACATGGGCATGCAATCTGATTTTGAATTCCCTGACTCCTTCCACACATGATCGGATGACCTTCCTCAAGATCCCTCTTCTCCTAGTGAGCTGCCAGAACCCAAGGGTGTGGCAAATGGAGATCTACCAAATGGAAACCGTTAGCAGTGGTAGGAAAGGAGGCTCATGGGTTGAGTTTCTGTTTTTGCTCTTTTTCTCTAGAGGAGACTTTTGGGGACGATTTGGGCCTTCAGGGATTCCTTTGAAATACAGGAGAGGGCCACAGCTTAATGAAAAGTCACAGATAAGTGTCCAAATTTGGGAGCCACATAGGCAGTGGGATGGAGCCTTTATTGGGTTGATGATCTTAGATGAGTCAGGTCCTTGGGGGCTATGGGAGATGGGGTAAAGGGGTGAGAGTTGTTGAGTGAGTCAAGTAGTTGGGGACTAGCAATCATGGGGGAGAAGCTAAAGGATGCAGAGTTTTCAGAGATTTCCCTTTCAGGAAGGGACTTGCAGCGGTGGTTTAGATGATTACTTTTTTCCAAAAACTCAAAATGGAATAAACAAGAAACTTGGAAATGGGGGATTGGTGAGAAGAGCATGATATATTATAGAAAATGATGAAAGGAGCCCAGTACCTCAGTTTGGAAGCTGAAGATAATAAGGTAGGCATCTCTGAGAGACAGTGAGCAGAAGCTTTTAAATTTTGCTGTATGTTAGAATCATCTGGAAGGCCTTTTTTTTTTTTGAGAGAGAGTCTTGCTCTGTCACCCAGGCTGGAGTGCAGTGGCATGATCTCTGCTCACTGCAACCTCCGTCTCCCGAGTTCAAGCTATTCTCCTGCCTCAGCCTCCTGAGTAGCTGGGATTACAGGTGCGTGCCACCATGCCTGGCTAATTTTTGTATTTTTTTTTGTCAGTAGAGACGGGGTTTCACAATGTTGGTCAGGCTAGTCTCAAACTCCTGACCTCGTGATCCACCCACCTCGGCCTCCCAAAGTGCTGGGATTACAAGCGTGAGCCACAACGCCAGGCCTGGAATGCCTTTTTAAAGAAATCTTGATTTCTGGGACTCAGAGTCATGCATAAGCATTTTTTTGTAAAAGTTTTCCAGGTGATTCCAATGTGCAATCAAGTTCAAGAAACAATAGCCTAGATCAGTGGTTCTCAAGCTTAAGTGAATATCGGAATCACCTGGAGAGCTTACTAGACCGCAACTTACTGGGGCACACCCAGAGTTTATGATCTAATAGGTCTTGGGTGAGTGCCCAAAACTGAGTGCTTGAAATGTGGTTAGTCTGAAATGAGATGTGTGGTAAGTTGGAAATACATACTAGATTTCAAAGACTTAGTACCAAAAAAATACATAAAATATCTCAATAGTTTTATATTGATTACATGTTAAAATGATAACATATTGGATTTAATGGGCTAAATAAGATATATTATGAAAGCTCATGTCACCTGTTTCTTTTTGCTTTTTAAAATGTGGCTACTGGAATATTTAAAATAACATATGGGCTTGCACTATATTTCTATTGATCTGTGCTGATTTAGATTAACATGGCACAAAGACAATTTTTAAATCACCTGCATACGAGTTACCTGCAGAGCTTGTTAAAAAGACAGATTTCCTAGCGATGGCCTACAGATTCAGAATGTTGGTTGGGGGAGGGTCAGGGAATCTGCATATTAAACAACTCCTTGGGTGAGCTTGATGTGCTAAAGTTTCACCTGCTGGCTTAAGAAAAGGAGGAGAAAAATAAAAAAAATTTTCATTTAGGATTTGGTGCATTCATGACATGGTTCAAGGCAAATGAAGAATCAAGAAAGAGACCATTGAGGATGCTACATCTTCATAAATAAAGCGCAAGTGAAGGAGTAACTTGTCTGGGGTTAGTTGAATTGGATAAGTAGGAATTTGGGACATCTGTCTCCTAGCTACTCAAAATGTGCTCTCTAGATCAACAGCATCAGCATCACCTTGGAGTTTACCAGAAATGTGAATCTTATGCCTTGCCCCAAACCTACTGTCTTGGTCCATTTGTGTTGTTAGAAAAGAATACCTGATGCTGGGCAATTTATAAAGAAAAGATGTGTATTCGGCTCACAGTTTTGCAGGCTGTATAAGTAGCATGGTACTGGCACCTGTTTGGCTTCTGGTGAGGTCTCAGGCTGCTTCCACTCATAGCAGAAGGGGAGCTGCATGCAGAGGGCACATGGAGAGTGGACCCAGAAGGGGGGAAGTACCCGGCTGTTTTCAACACCAATTCTCTCAGGAACCAAGGGTAAAAACTCATTCCCTTCCTTGTGAAAAGGATCTGCCATAAGGCCCCAGCAATGGGGATAGAAATCCCATATTCATACCATAGCACCTACTGGCTCAATTTGCATTTTGACAAGATGCTAAGATGATTTAATTGCACCTCCAAAATTATTTTACAACTTTATTTGGGCATATTTTACATATATAACAACCATTTCAAGTGTACAATTCAATACTTTTTAGTGAAGTTACCAAGTTGTACAATCATCACCATAAATCAGTTTTTAAACACTTCTATAATATTACCCCAATAAGATCCTTCGTATCTTTTACTGTCAATCCGGTTCCTTCCCATCTCTTTCCCAGGCAACCACTGATCCACTGCCTTATAAATTTGTCTTTTTTAGACATTTCATGTAAGTGGAGCTATACAATATGTGATTTCTCCTGCTTTGCCTCTTTCATTTAATGTAATTTTTTTGTGGTTTATCCATGCTGTACAGATATCAGTACTTCATTTCTTTTTATCGCCAGATAACATTCCGGTGTTGGGATTACATCCCGTTCTGAAGCAGGGAATCTCCCGGACTCCTTTGCGGCAGGAACCGGAGTGCGCAGGCGCTAGAACTAGCCGCCGCCTCGGTGCAGACGGGGCAGACTCCACTTGCCCTGTCCGGTTGTGTTCCACACGTCGCAGGAGGGGGAATGCAGGTGAGTGTGTGCAGGAGCCGCGGTGAGCGCTTTTGGGCACTGGCAGGAACAAAACTCTGTGGAGCCCCACAGCAATGCCTAGGGGGCTGCCCGCAACCCCTGAAGCCCCAGAAAGTGTTATACAGTCAGTGCTCCTTGAGCTTTGTTGTCCACAGACGGCTTAAGTGTTAACAGCTCAGTGGAGGTCAGTGTGACAGACTTTTGCACCTGCATGCTAGTTCTTTTCTGGCATCCAGGAGGAATGAGGTTGCATGAACAAACTGAAGATGGTAAATAATGCCGGGGATTTTATTGCTGATGAAAATGGCTCTCAGCTGGAAGGGGAGCTGAAAAAGGGATGAAGTGAGAAGATAATCTCCTGGAGTCTGGCTGTCCGCAGACGCCTCTCCTAAGCAACACCA
This sequence comes from Cebus imitator, assembly GCF_001604975.1. Lineage (NCBI taxonomy): Eukaryota > Metazoa > Chordata > Mammalia > Primates > Cebidae > Cebus > Cebus imitator. Next base: position 8,716,313 of record NW_016107360.1, on the reverse strand, counting down.
TCAAGCTGTTCCTCTGAAATCAAGCTGCTTCTCTTGGAGGTCCAACCCTACCTAGTCTTTGATGTTCTGCTGCTTCTCCTCTTCCCTTCTTTTCCTCGGTCAGTGAAGCCTGGGATTTTTATGGGCATAGAATGGAGAGCAGGGCGGGCCATGGGTGGTTTTAGAAAAGGCAACAATTTGAGTGGAAAAACAGGAATGTATGTTTCCGCTTTGGGCTGTGGTTCCAGGTTTGAGGATGGTGCCCTAGCCGGGGACTGCCCTCTTTAGCCCAGAATTTTCCTGCCTTCTGTCCCTATCAGTTTTGTGTTCATTAGTTGATGGACATTTGTGTTTTTTCCCCAGTTTTAGGATCATTATGAATAATACCTCAAAGAACATTTGTGTCAAATCTTTTTGTGGCATATGGTTTTATTTCTCTTGGGTAGGTAAGAGTAGAATCACTGGGTCAAATGGCACCGTGCACTAAAACTTGAGAAGCACTGTTCCAGTCCTTTTCTGTGTGTGCCAGGATGTGATAACCCCTTGGGTAATGGAATGCTCATGGGCTTGTTCAGGTCTGAGTGAGGCTTGGTTGTGTTACTAGTAATGGTGTGATGTTGAACAAATTATTTAGTTAGTGAAGTCGATTTATAATCTCTACTGCATAGGGTTATGGTGAAATATAGAGCCATATGTAGAATTTAAAGTAAAAGGAACCCAGGTTGAAGGCGGATCTCGCTACATTTTTATGGTTGGATAAGTTACCAAACCCTCAAGGCCTGTTTCTTTATAAATGGGGATAATAATACATTCCTTGTTAGGCTTAAATAATGTGTTCACTATCTTAACAAAATGATCAATAAATGTTGGCAACTATTACATAAAACGCCTAGCTCCACTTGGGGACTCAGGAAATGTTGGGTCACTAAAAGATGGTTTCTATATCTTTGACCTTTCCTGGGAAAGAGATCAATTAAGAGGACACACACACAAACAGCCCGAGTTATTTTGCCTTGTGTGGTAAAATCGGGAGTTTCTCCTAAATAAAGTTAAACCTTCTTGATGAACTCATTATTTGTAGACATTCAACTCCAAGCCCAGGAGACATGTCTGTGATGCTGACATTTGTCTGGAACATGTAAATGTTAACTACTTGGTTACAGACTTTGATTAACTCAGGAACACCTTGAGCATCATGGCTTAAGGAAGGATTCACCAGGGAGTCCCGGGCTATATTAGCTTTACTTAGCAAAGCAGAAAAACAACCTTTGGCAGCCAGGGGGTCATGGGTCAGTGAGCTTGACTGACCATTTTTTTAGGTAATTCTAGGAACAGCTTTCCAGGGGAAAGTGAATCCTGTCAACACTTCAGTTAGCCCCTGTTATAAGCTAGACAGACACCATACTGACATGCTCTCTTCCTCATTCTAATAAAAAGACCTCTTGCAAAAAGGCAGACATTTATACGTGGGCACAGAATGCCTAATTATAAGAGCTTTTGTGCATAACCCTGTCCTTAGATGAGGTCTGATGCCCTTGACCCTCCTCATCCACTCCCTTTGCCCATGTGGCTGCAGGGTAACATGACTACCTTCCTCTCTGTAGCAGGAAATTTCCTGCATCTCTGCTGGCCAAACTGTGTTCACAGTCTATTGTGGCTGTGAGGACTTGCTCAGTGGAGAATTGAGGAGATCTCCTTGCTGTCTCTAGAAAGCCACTGTATTAGTCTACTCAGGCTGCCACGACAAAATATCTCAGACTGCTTGCCTTAAACACCAGGAAGTTATTTTCTCCCTGTGGTGGAGGCTGGAAAGTCCAAGATCAAGGTCTGATAGGGTTCAGTTTCTGACTTTTTTGGGTTTGCAGGGGCTGCCTTCTTGTATGGCATGGCGGCCACATGGCAGAGAGAGGAGTTTTCTGGTATCTCTCTTTGTAAGAACAGTGATCCTATTAAATCACGGCCCCACTCTTACGACCTCATTTAATTGTAATCACCTCCTTATAGGCACTATCTCCAAATACAGTCACATCGGGGATTAGGGCTTCAACGTACAAGTTTTGGGGGAACGCAATTTAGTCCACAGCAGCCACTTACCAGAAGGATGGTTTAGGAAGATGCCACTGTTTGGTAAATACAACTGTTGTCCCTGTTGGTGGAGGCAGGGAGATGTGAGAGCTGAATGGGAAACATCTGCTATAAAGCTAATGCCAGCCAGTCTTGTGTTAGGCTTGAGAAACTAAGCCCTAAATCAATTGTGTTCACAGGGATAAAATGATTATCACTGCAAAAAGGGAGGATAAGAGTTGAGAAGTGGATATCATTTCATCTTATGCATTAAAAATGGGTGGTGGGGGGAGGAGAGAAAGCCTTCTGACTCAGGCACCAATTGTTTAGCTTTAATTGTCTATGTGACTGCAATTGCAAAGCTGTCTCCCAGCATTTAGTAGAAGTATTAAAGCCTATTAGATCGCTGCTGGGGCTTAATGACAACAGGAATCATCCCAATTCAGAAGACAATTATTTATCTGGTGACCTTTTACAATGTGGCAAGTTTTCCTTCAGGATTTTTTACAGTGACTGATATTTCCAATAAACTTGGGTCTCTCCCCTCCCCCCAATCAATCCTTCGTATTTGAAATGTCGTGAAACTAAAAGCTGTGAAATTAAACCTGCTGTGCAAGTTACAAAAATGGGGAGACTGAAATGAGACTGTAGGTCCCTTTTATATACTATCAGTGCACCATTATGATACAAATTTGGGCATAATGAACTGTTGATGGGAATATGTAGCATTGAGCATGGACTGTTTGTTTGGAAGTGTTAATGTGAATTTATTTAATGCAACACTGCCATGATTGCTGGGTCATGCCAGAGGACTTTCTATCCCAATCAGCTGTGACACTGCAAACAATTTCTTTTGTGATCTGTGCAGCTCTAAGGTCAAGGGAACAGAGGCCTGGATTGACCCATCACAATACATGGACTTCTTAAGCTGCTTTTATGTATCGACCTGAAATGTCTCTGTTATTTCCATGCAGGTGTGCTTTAGTGAACTGTATTTATGTCAGTATGATCATTGATTGCTCTCAAAATCACTGGAAGGGAGTTTGCCATTCCCATCTTTGATTTATAAATGAAAACGCTGTGTTCATAGTGTTTTAAATATAGGTTTAATTATTTGGGTGTGTTACGGCCAACAGATCAGAAGACAACCGCTATTGAGAAGATAATTGTTACTCACAGTTCCCAAAAGGATGAGGCATGCTGTACCATACAGGGTCACATGGGGAAGCACCAGGGTAGATCAGGAGACAGTGGGGGTTAGGGGAAGACTGGGGCAAGAGGCTTTGTCATGATTTTCCTGGAAAAGGAATGGGCGAGGCAGGGTAAGCAGGCCAAGGATTGACCATTTCAGTATTTCAGTAGGCTCTGGGGCACACAGGCTGTCCCCGGCCATCTGGTACCTGGCCCTGGAGTGATGAGAGCAGGTGGATGGTGACCCAGAGGGAGAGAGCCTGATAAAGGAGGTGGCTGAGGCGTGAGCTCTGGATTGGTTTGTTTGTATATCCAAAGAGTGCTTGCAGATAAGTTCTTTATTATCTGTAGAAATTGGCTACCTCCGGGAAGGGCAGTTTCTCCAGGGTCAGCAAGGCACCAGGTGTCAAAGCATCAGAAACACATTGTTAATACACAGAGGAATGAGCTGCTATGCATTAGGACTCACGGCTAGTCTGGGGCAGAACAATACTTAGAAAGCAAAATATAGAGGTTTCTGGAACCTAACCACTGAATCATAGTTTCAAGCTAGAGAAGAGACCTCCAAATCATCCTACCTTCTCATATAAATGAGGAAATTGGAGCTTAGAGAGGCCATGTGACCTGCCCAAGGTCACCAAGCATCATGTCTTCTTTCTCCTCGTCTGATCCCTTTCTGTGCCCTCCTGATTTGCCCACTGCTTTCCATTCTTATGATCCTGGTCCTGTCTCTACCACATCCCTCCAACATACAGACACATGGGGGAGGATTTCTCTTTTTTTTAACCCAGTTTCCTAGACATGAGCAGTGATTATGTAACTGGCCCATTTTGGTTTGGGGCAGTGTCAGAGCAAAAGAAAGTGGTTTATTGGAAGAGGTCTCCATCAAACCAAGCTGGGAAGCTCTGCCTGAAAGAAAGGAGCTCTCTATTCTATTCATAAACAGACAAGCCTTCTGATGAGAGAGTCTCAGTGTTCCCTTTTTGATACATTTATCCCCAAGACCTCACATCTTTTTCATAATATGGCCTCAGGTCTGTAACATTTCCTTTGGTTCTATTACAGTAACCGGCCCCCAGTGTCTAGACATTTCTTTTTCTACCAAGGTAGGAGAGTATATTGATTTTTGCAATTTGTAAGTTTTCAGCAGAGTTTCAGATTTGCAGTATGAACAACTCACCCTAGTTTGAGTTTCATGGTCAGCGAGCAACTTGGTCAGTGGCTCCCGACCTTGGATGCACATTAGAATTGTCTAGGGACTCCTTAAAAATCCAATGCCAGATCCCCCTCCTCAGACATTCATACTTGATTGATCTGGAGTGAGGCCCAGGAAATGGGATATTTTTGGTGCTCCGGAGTGATCCTACTGTGCAACCAGAAAGACGAATCACTGAGCTAAAGGGAAGCTAGCCAGCAGTGACAGGAAGGTGATGTCCTGGATTCATCTAAGAGGATCCATCGGCCTGAGGTACAGAAACCACCGGCCAGATGGTCTTCTCATTTCACACAGCACCCCCCCATTCTTGCCCCTCAGTCTGAACACAAAACCTAATGACACCATACTCCATCTGAAAATCCTTCAATGCTTCTCCACTAACTGAAAATAAAGTAAAAAAATCTTTGGTGTCAGCCTTGTTGTTACTATTGGTGTGTAACAAACCACTCCCAAATTTCAGCCATTTTATCATGCTCGTGGATTCTGTGAGCCAGGATCAGATAGGACACCATGAAGACAGCTTGCCTGTGCTCCCCAGTCTGGAGTCTCTGCTGGAAACTCCTGAGCTGGAGGCAGCTTGGTGGCTGGGGACTGGAATCATCTGGAAGTGTCATCACTCACATCTGGAGTTGATGCTGGCTGTCGGCTGGGATCTCAGCTGAAGCTGTTGACCTGAGCACCCACTTGTGGCCTCTCCTTGTATATTGATTTTTATGCAATATACAAGGCCTCTCCTTGTATATTGATTTTTATACCATGGCGTCAGGCTAGCTGGACTTCTCAGCTGGTGGTTCAGTGTTCCAAGAGTCAGAAAAGTGCCTTTTCTGACCTAGTCTTGGAAGTCACATAGCACCACTTTCTTCTGCTGCCTTTGTCAAAGCAGTCATAAGCCTGCTCAAATTCAAATTGAGGGGATGTAACCCCACCTCAAGATGAGGGACGGTGGCAAGCTCCCATTGTGGAAGAGCATGTGGGATGGGAGATATTACTGGAGACATTTTAGGATTTTGCTCAGCTGTAATGGCTGCATCTCATTGTCTTATTCTTCACTCCAGTCCAGCTAAAGTGTTTACAGTTCCCAGAAGACACAATCCTCTTCCATACTGCTTTTCCCTCATGTTTTTCCATTTCTCTGGAATGTCTCTCCTGCTCAAATTCCCCATCCTAATTCATCTGCCTTGTAGGGCTTGGCTGGAGCATCACCTTTTCAGGGAAGATGTTGATGGGATGCAGGTGCTCCTTATGCGGCTGTGCCTCTCTCTGTGACTCTCAGATGGGCCTTCATCCCACTGCAGGCTGTTGGGGGATTCAGATCTTCGTCTTCCTCACTAATCTGTAAGTTTCTTCCGGATAGGGGCTGTTTTCTTTTAATGTTTGACACAAAATGGGTGTTCAAAAAATAGTAATATGTGAACACACACCTTATAAATCTAAGATTTAAAAAATTAGACTTGCCTCCTAGGCTTGCAACACTTCCACAGTATTGAAGAGCTCAGGGAATCCCATGGGAACCAGGACTCACCAGTTTCTCCTGCTTTGCACTTGTCCCTCAGCCCCGGGTGGCCATTTACATCCTTCTTGGCTTCTCATTCCCATTACAAGAAGGGCTCCCTTGAGTATTAACAATACATTTGTTAATGTTGCCAAAGTGCTTAGAAGATGGAAAGAGCTGTATGTAAGCTAAATATTATTATTAATAACGGTATGAGATTAATCATTCATTTCCACAGCACTTCAGTCTGTGCAAAATTGGAAATTGGTTGTGTTAAATTAGCTTACCTGCTCCATTTGGCCCTGTCAGGAAAATCAATGAGATACACATGAATATTCTTCCATGTACGTAGCTATTTTCAAAGTTAGACGATCATCAGTATTTATTGTAAGTAGTTATGGGAAAAAATGGATGAATATTTAACACATGAGGGCATTTGGGTATTATTAAATGTGCCTGGCCAAGCAAATTTTAAAGCTATATTTGGGCTTTAACTTACAACAGCAAATCCATATTATTAATTAGATACATGGTCATGTTTGAAAGGCCATTGCTGGAAAGGTCTTAGAATCTGAAGGCAGAGAATGACTTCTGAATGGCAAAAGCTACTCTATGCCCTTATGCCTAGCCAGGAGTTCCAGACAATTGCAGGATAGTGCCTTTAGACATTTCCTGGTTTTACTGATGAGACAGCATCTTAATGTCAGGTATGAGAAAGTTCCAGTTTAGAGTCACATATGCTTCATGGACCCTGGGTGCTCCGTATCAGCACTGATAATAAACTTTGCAAGAAGGGATATTGCTCACTGAATGGTTTGAAGGAATAGGCTCTGATTCCAGAAGCATCAGAAAGAGGGTAGAATAGGGGCTGCGGGAAGAGCATGGGAGTATTAATAGTAAGTGAGAAAAAAGTGGGTTCTAATCCAGCCTCAGCTGTGTGACCTTGGGACGCTGGCCCAGCGCAGGCCAACACCCTACCCCGTACCTCCACGATGGGACATTGCAGTGATCCCACAAGCTGCAGTCTCAGGAAGAGGACCCTGTCCCCCAGCTCTGGGCCTCACCTAGAACTTCAGTGGGGGCCTGGCCCATGGGCAGGTGATCAGCAGATCTCAGCATACTGAGAACTGTCCCATGCCCCTACCCAGGTCCTGCCTCTACAGGTTTAACCCAGAGCAATAAACCTGGCTTTGTCATAAAAAAAAAAAAAAAAAAAGAAAACCCAACCTTTTTCTCTATGGGCCTTGGTTTTCCTCATAAGTAAAGTGAACTATGAGATCTTTAAAGTCCTTTCTGGAGCTAACTCTTAATAACTTTATAGATGTTGTATTGAACTCAGTGTATGAAGCACTCATATTTATTTTGCTCTATCTAATAACCCTCCCCCAAAACCTACTCAGTGAAGAGCCCCAGACATTGGGCTTTGATCTGGCCTTTGGTGATGAGTCAAGTGGCTGTAGCTCCCAGGCCTGACCCAACTGGGCCCAGAGACTTTGACTTCTGGAAATACTTCTGGGCTCAGATGGAGCCCCCATGGCATAGGCTAAAGTTTGGAAAAATTTTTCTGTAAACAGTCAGCTAGTAAATATTTTAGATGGTCCCATTTGCAACTACTCCATTCTGCCTATGAAAGCAGCAACAGAGACTACCTAAGCAAGTAGGTGTGGCTGTGTCACAATAAAACTCTATGAACACAAATTTGAATTGCATACAATCTTCCCATGTCACAAAATATTTTGTCTTTTTTTTCCCCAATTATTTAAAAATATACAAGCCATTCTTAATTCAAGGACATGCAAAATCGGGAGTTCTGCCCATGGTATGACTGGGGAAGGGTCCACCTGTAGTCTTCAGGGTGAGGGAGGTGAGATGACACATCCTATCGGGACGCATAATCCATGAAGTGAAAGCAGCACGCACCTCCACCAGCTCATTAATTCCTCACTAGAGGCAGCAGCACAGAGGAAGACACTCTTCTAGGGGTAGAGAGTTTTCCGAGTTCTTCTGTGTTCTGCCCCTTAGGAGTCCACCAGCAGGATAACCCCTGGGAGGCAGCAGAGACAGGACGAGCCATGTGAGGGTGCTGTGTATTAGTCAGGGTTCTCCAGAGAAACAGAACCAATAGGAGATATATAATACATAGTGGGGTGTGTGTGTGTGTGTGTGTGTGTATAAAGATCTACATATGTACATATACATAATATATATGTATATCTATAAAATACGTATATTTGTCCCTGCTTTTTTCTCTCAGCTACTGAATGATATTGCTTCCTATTCCACTGGGAAAATGGAAGTACTCTGAGAGAACTTTCAAAAGTTCCCAGCACCACATCTACTTGCCTAGCAAAAAATTATATATATATGATATATAATTATTATCTATATGTATTATATATAATTATTTCCTATATATAAATATTACCTACATATATAATTTTACAGAGAGTTAGAGGAAAGAGATTTATTTTAAGGACTGGATCATGCAGTATAGAGGCTGAGAAGTTCCAAGATCTGCTGTTGGCAAGCTGAAGACTGTGAGAGCTGACTGTGTAAGTTCCAGGCTGAGGGCAGGAGAAGACCAGTGTCTCAGCTCGAAAGTCAGGCAGGCAGAATCCCTTCTGAGTTTTTGTTCTATTCAGGCCTTCAGTTGATTGGATGAGACTCACCCACATTAGGGAGGGTAATCTGTCTTTCTCAGTGTATGGATTCAAATGTTAATCTTTTTCAGAAACACTTTCATGCACACACCTAGAATAATGTTTGACCAAATGTCTGGGCAACCCATGGCCCAGTCAAGTTGACAAACGAATTGATCATCATACCCTCCTGATAGCACTTGGCTCCTCCACGTGGATCTGCTTACCTTTGGTCAGGCCTAGCACAAACCTGACCAAAATGGACTGCCTGGCAACCATACCACATTTTCCTAGAGCAATCACTCTCCCTCTCTCCTAAATGACCTTTGTACTTATTTTCATCTCTCCTGAAAGCCCCAGCCCTTCGTCCCTGCTTCTCTCTCAGCTAATGTATTGCTTTCTGTTCACCTGAGAACATGGAAGTGCTCTGAGAGAACTTGTGAAAGTTCCTAGGACCACATCTGCCTGCCTACCAAAATCTGTCCTATATGCTCTGCCCTCCTTTCCATTCCTGTACAGGAATTCCTTCTTTCTTTTTTTGAGGCAGGGTCTTGTTCTATCACCCAGGCTGGAGTGCAGTGGTACAATCATGGTTTACTGCAGCCTCAACCTCCTGGATTCAAGTGAACCTCCCAACTCAGCCTCCCTACAAACACACACCACTATGCCTTGCTAAATTTTTGTATTTTTCTGTAGAGACAGGATTTTCCATTTTGCATAGGCTGTTCCTGAGTTCCTGGACTCAAGGGACCCTCCTAAAGTGCTGGGATTATAGGCATGAGCCATCACACCCAGCCTGCCGTAACTCCTTGGAAGCAAGGAAATCAGTAGAAAACTGCTGCAGCTATGAAGAAGGGAGACAATGACTGCCCAACCAGGTGATGGCAGGGAAATGGGTAAGAAGTGGTCAGATTTTGGATATGATTTAAAGGCAGGACAGTAGGGTTTGCTGATATATTAGGTGTGGAGATTTAAAAGACAGGATGCGGCCAGGCACGGTGACTCAGGTCTATAATCCCAGCACTTTGGGTGGCCGAGGCTGGCGGATCATGAGGTCAGGAGATAGAGACTATCATGGCCAACATGGTGAAACCCTATCTCTACTAAAATACAAAAAATTAGCAGGTGTGGCGGTGTGCAGTTGTAGTCCCAGCTACTCGAGAGGCTGAGGCAGGAGATCACTTGATCCCAGAAGGCAGAGGTTGTAGTAAGTTGAGATCGTACCAGTGCACTCCAGCCTGGGCAACAGAGCAAGACTCCATCTCAAAAAAAAAAAAAAGGCAAAAAACCAAAAAGCAGGATGCAATGATGATCCAATGTTGTTGGCCTAAACAACTGCAAGGGTGGAGTTGCATCAACAGAGATGGAAAAAACTGGCTGAGGAGTATATAGATTTTCATCCCCTCAAATTCATATGTTGAAGTCCTAATTCATAGTACCTCTGAATGTGGTCGTATTTGGAAATAAGATAATTGCAGGTGTAATTAGTTAAGTTTTGAGGTCATACTGGAGTAGAGTGAGCCCCCAACCCAATATGATAATGTCCTTTTAAAAGAGGGCCATTTAGACAGAGGCACACACAGGAAGAATGTCATGTGTATGAAGATGATGGCAGAGATCTACCAGCCAAGGAATACCAAAGATTGCCAGCAAACTACCAAGAGCTAGGAGGAAGTCCTGGAACAGATTCTTTTTCACAGCCATCAGAAGGCGTCAACTCTGCTGACACCTTGATCTTGGACTTCTAGCCTCCAGAACTGTGAAACAAAAAGTTTCTGTTGTTTAACCTACCCAGTTTGTGGAAATTTGTTACATTAGCCCTATGACACTAGTATTGAGAGGTTTAGGGGGAATGGAGGATAGGGTTTTGGTTTCAGCCCCATTAAATATGAGATGCGGATTGAACATCTGATGTCAAGTAGGCAGCTGGAGGTTAAAGTCAGAAGTTCAGGGGAGAGGCCCAGACTAGAGGTGTGTTTTGTGAGTTGTTACCATACTCCTGGTATGTAAGGTTATGAGATGAATGAGATCTAGAGAGTGAAGTAAACACAAATGAAAAGAGGTCACAGACAAGTACGATGTTAAGGCTGAAAACCCAAGAAAGACCCAGAAAATGAGACCAAAAAGAACCTGTGCAGCAGGTAGGAAATGAGGACTACATGATGTCCCAGAAGCTGAAGGAAGAAGGGTTTTAAGAAGGATGGATAGAGGCTGTGTCCGGTGCTGCTGGAAGAGAAGAGGATACCTGAGAATAACCACTGGATTTAGCAATGTGGATGACCTAGTGATTTTGGTGGCATGGTGTGATGAGGTCCTGAATGGAGTGGGTTTAAGAGAGGTTGGAAGGCAAGAAATTGGAGATAGTTATTTTCTATCAAAAAAAAAAAAAAAAAAAGAAAAAAAGCCAAGGGCTAGGTGTGGTTGCTCATACCTGTAACCCCAGTGCTTTGGGAGACCAAGGCAGGGGGATCCTGAGCCTAGGAGTTAGATACCAGCCTGGGCAATGTAGCGAAAACCTATCTCTACAAAAATTACAAAAGAATTAGCCAGATATGGTTGTCTGTGCCTGTAGTCCCAACTACTCAGGAGGCTGAGGTGAGAGGATTGCTTGAGCCTGAGAGGTTGAGGCTGCAGTGAGCCGTGGTCACACCACTACACTAAGCATGGGCAGCAGAGTGAGACCTTATCTCACAAAAAGAAATCAAGCAAACAAAAAGCAAAGAAATTGAGCAGTAGCTGGAGGCACTGGGTTGAGAGGGAATGTGTATGTGTGTGTGTTTATATGTTTAATATGGGTAATATGATTTGGATATTTTTCTTCACCCAAATCTCAATATTGAATTGTAATCCCTGATGTTGGAGGTGGGGCCTGCTGAGAGGTGTTTGCGTCAGGGATGTGGATCCCTCCTGGTGTGGTGCTGTCCTTGTGATCATAAGTTCTCATGAGATCTGGTCATTTAAAGGTATGTGACACTTCCCCACCCCACTCTCTCTCTCGTTCCTGTTTCTGCCATGTGACATGCCTGCTCCCCCTTCACCTTCTGCCATGATCTTAAGCTCCTGAGGCCTCCCAAAAAGCCAAGTAGATGCCAGCACCATACTTCCTATAAAGCTTGCAGAACTCTGAACCAATTAATCCTCTTTTCTTTATAGCCAGTGTCAGATATTTCTTTATATTGATGTGAGAAGAGCCTAATTCCGTGGAGAAACGATCCTACATGTGAATGGGAATAATCTAGAATAGAAAAGGAAAGTCATAATGCAAGTAAAAGAAGAATTGCTGGTGTGATGTGCTGGAATAGATGAGAGGGACTGGGAATGAGGGCACAAGTGGAGTGTTGGCCATGGGCAGCCCTCCTCTCTTCTTCATAGCTGCAGCAGTTTTCTACTGATTTCTTTGCTTCCATAGGAGTAAGGGGAGGCTGGGTGTGATGACTCATGCCTATAATCCTAGCCCTTTGGGAGGCTGGGATTATAGGCAGGAGGGTCCCTTGAGCCCAGGAATTCAAGAACAGCCTGGGCAACATGGCAAAACCCTGTCTCTACAGAAAAATATAAAAAATTAGCCTGATTTCCTTGCTTCCAACCTTGCCACCCAGAGTCTCATCAGCAACTCTCACAAATACAGTAGCAAGAGTGATTCATTTAAAACATTAGTCGGATTATGTCATTATTCTCAAAACCCTCCAAAGAGTATCACAGCCACTTAAAGGAAGAGGCTAAATCCTTATAAAGCCCCACTGCCTGGTTCCCAGTGGTCTGTCAGACCTTTGATCACTCTGCTCCAGTCACACTGATCGCCTGGCTGTTTCTTGAACCCATCAGGAATTCTCCTGTCTGGAGCGTTTCTTCCTCATGGCTCACTCCTTCACCTTCTTCCTATGTTTTCTCAAATGTCCCCTATTTATCAGTGAAGCTTTCCCAAACCACCCCAAATAAAGTTGAAATTCTTCCCATTTTTTATGGAGCTTGTGGCAAAAGTGAGGCAAGGAAAGTTTGTGCCTAAGCTATCCTGCTTTCAAGTGTGATTAATAATGCAAATTAATCCCAGATAGCACTAACCAGACACTTAGATCAGATATACTTTTTAATGTCATAATTTTTCTTCCTTCTGGAGTGAGCAAGCTCGAAACTGCTGGAATGAATGACCATGAGTTGGCAGTGGCTAGTGTTGCAAGAGACTACAAATTGGTCAAGAGCAATGTAGACGGCTTTGGAAACTCATTCAACATTCATGGAATCCCAGGCATTTTCAGTCTGGATAGATTTGTAGCCAGGAGGCTTGATACTTGGTCTCAAAGGAAATTAATGTTTTTATACCCTGATTTCATAAACATCCAAATTTTTCCATGAATTTAACAGAAATTTGGAATGCTTCTTGCAACATGTATGTCATACACCCCTTAGCATTGTTAGATTTCCTCAGACCCTAAATGTCCTGTCAACCAAGGGGAACAAGAGGGCATCCCTTGCTGGAATCCAGCAGATTTCCTCAGACCCTAAATGTCCTGTCAACCAAGGGGAACAAGAGGGCATCCCTTGCTGGAATCCAGCAGAACATCTTACCCTGGGTCCCTTGACTCGCCCTTATTGGAGTCAGCAAAACCACTCCCAGTTGTAGCTGCTGTTCTCCAGTTGGTCTGCTGTGCCTTCCGGTGGAAGAGCTTTTGCTTCTTTGGGGTATCTCCTATTCTCAAGTTTGTTAGACACACTGATACTTCCTTCTTTCCCTCCTCCCCATGGCCTCCATACCACCTCCAACACTGCAGGGTTTGTGGCTGATGAAGGTTGGTCTTTACCCACTTGTATTTTGGGGTTTGTGGGGGACTTTTCACTGGCTTTGTTGTCCATGTTGTTCCCCTAGACAACCAGGCTGTATCCCAAACCTCCCTCTTATAAATCTTATGGTAGGATTTATTATCCAAAGGATAATAATTTAAACCCAGAGAGGGTAAGGAACTTGCCCCGGGGCTCACAGCTTGTGAGCAGTGGATCTGGGGTTGAATCCCAGTCTGTGTGACTGAAGTTTTTCTCTTTACATTATTCAAAATGACATTTCTTAATAGTGTGATTATTAACATCAGCATTGGATATGCCATTTACTCTTCTGGGATAATTATCAATCCTTTGGTTTCTCCCCGAATCCCTAACTCTGCTCAGTGCCTTCTGATGTGCTCCACCTACATCCACCTTTTGGAGAAACATATTCATTCATACAGTCACTTCTGTACAATGTTTCTGTTTTCCCACTCTCCAAATGTCTTTCCTTTAACACCATACCCCAGCTTTTACACTGACTTTGGGACATGTTCATAGGGACATGAATAGGACCTGCCTTAGATTCAAGTCTAAAAAACAAAACCAAAAAAGAGGCGGTGCTTTCCTGACCAGCACCTCCTCCTCAGGCTCTTCCGCTACATTTCTGCTCGCCCGCTTGGTTTCACGCCATCTGCTCCATGAAGAGGGGCTTCTCAGTAGAGTTGTCAAAAGCATTATGAAGTGTTAGCAGCAGCTGGTTAAGCATATTTGTGCTACAGTAGAAACAGGGGGGTTGGATACAATAGCGCAGTATGGACTATTTTGGCAAGGAAGAGAAATGGGCAACAGATGTGGTACATGATGTTTCTGTGCTAGAGACCAGCATGACCCGAGCATATCTCAAAGGCAGGATAAACCTAGCTCCTGTCATGTGGAAATGAACAGCAGAGCCTGGACAAGTGTAACTGTGGAAAATCTGGCTGGATAATCAACTCTGGGGAGTGGGTAAAACCATTACTTTAGATGTGAGACACTCAGAAAGTCACTGAATTTCTGTGCCCCAGTTTTCTTATCTGCAATGCTGAAAATCCTGGCAGGTACCTCCTAGCGTTGTAACACAGGATTAATTGAGATAATAGATGGAAATTTTCTAGTTCAGTGACTATCACATAGTAAAAGAACTCAATAAATAAGAGGAATTATTATTATCATCTTCCCACCATTATCTGTATGTTATGTAAGGTTGAACATGCCCACTGAAGTGTGGTATTTTAAAGGAAAGATACAAAGCAACGTAAAAGAAAAATAGGATTTATTCATTTATTCATTGACCTAAGAAATGTTTATCAAGTGCTTCCCATGTGCTGGACACAGTCCCAGCATTAAAGATGCCACAATAAACCAGACAGAAGAGGTCCCTCATGGACACTTTGTTCTAATGAAGACAGAAAATAAGAAAAAAATAAATATACAAACAAAAATAAAAATATCAGAATGTGAGATGCATCCTGCAAATAGTTAAAACAGATTTCTGGGCCAATGACTGAGTGAATACTTTAATTCAGATGGTCTTGAATGCTAAGCAAGAGACCGTCATGTGAAGGTCAGAGATACAGCATCCCAGACATAAGGCAGAGCAGTGCAAAGGCTCTAAAGTGGGAAGTATTTTGGTATGTCTGGGGAGTGGGAAGGAGGCCAGGGCGAACTCAGAGAAGTAGGCAGGCCGGGTTATATAGGGGCTCATCAGCCAGGTCATGAGTTTGGAATTTACTCTGGGGCAACCAGAGTTATAGGTACTCGATTAGTTCTCTTGTAGTAAACAACTGTATAACTGGAAAAATGTATAAAACCATGGCTTTCAGACATTGGATAAAAGACAGAGCAAAAGTGTGATCCTTGAGAGAAGAGAAGCACATGGAGTGAGTCTCTTCATCACCTTGGCCTTCCATGTGGATGCACTTTCTGGTACACAGTGTAGGGAATTGGAGCACAGGGACAGCACAGCAGTCTCACTGAGATGAGTAGGCAGAGATCCATGTTTGGGGGTGCTAAAGCAGCTGCAATTTCACAGGACAGAATGCCAGAAAGGAAGGAGCTATACACAGAATAAACTCCAAAAATCTGCATAGGAGTTCTCTTCAGTCTTTGGCCACATATTAAGATACGCATGCAAAGGGTAAAGCTGTCCACGGCCTGGCTGAGAATAGCTCCTGGGGAGTTGTAAGCTGAACAGAGATTGCAAAGGGCAAATCATGCTCTTAAGGACAGATTGAACACTGCACAAGGAAAAAAAAAAAAAGAAACTAGTTAAACTAAAACATACACACACACAGAGTACTGTTAAGTGTTAATATGTGAATAAATATAAAATACTTCTCTCTGGTCAGGTGCAGCGCCTCATGCCTATAATCCCAACACTTTGGGAGGCCGAGGTGGGTGGATTGCTTGGGCTCAGGAGTTCGAGACCAGCCTGGGCAACCTGGCAGAACCCCATCTCTACAAAAAACACAAAAATTAACTGGGTGTGGTGGCACGCACTTGTAGTCCCAGTTATTTGGGAGGCTGGCTGGGAGGATGGCTTGAGCCCCAGAGGTGGAGGTTGCAGTGAGCCGAGATTGCACCACTGTACCCCAGCCTGAGTGACAACACTAGATCCTGTCTCAAAAATGGAGAAAGAAAAGACTTTTCTCCCTCACTTCTTAATCTCTTTAAGAAATAATTGTTTAAAATAAAATAGTAAAAATGCGACATGGAGTTTGTAACACGCAGAAGTAAAATGTATGTTAATAATTGTACCAGGAACAGAAGAGGGCAAGTGAAAGCATGCTGTTGTAGGTTCCTTATACGTGAAGCAGTCTTATATTTTTTCAAGGTAGACTGCATTAAGTTAATAGAGCATATTGTAATCTCAGAGGGCCCAATAAAAAACTTTAAATGCAGCGCAACTAAAATGTTAATATAGGAGATAAAATTAAAAAATAAATAATTAACACAAAGGCAGTAAAAAAGGATAAAAGGGATAAAACCCAGCTATCATAAATAGAGAAAAAAAATACGAAGGTAGTCAATTGTATTACTAAGTACATGAAGACAAGTATCTTCAGACTAGATAAAAGGGCAAAGGCAGACAGAGGCTATTTACAACACATATACTTTAAATGAAAGACACAAGTTAAAAATATAGAATTTTAGAAACATAAAACTAGTTGTAAGGAAGCAGAAATAGCTGTATTAATATCAGACAAACTTTAAAGCAAAAAGTATCATTAGGGATAAAGGAGGTATCTCAAGATGATAAAAGAATCAACCCATTGAAAAGACATAATAATTCAAGCTGGGTGCAGTAGCTCACACCTGTAATCCCAGCACTTTGGGAGGCTGAGGCGAGTGGATCAGGTGGTCAGGAGATGGACACCATTCTGGCCAACATGGTGAAATGAAAATACAAGAAACTAGCCGGGTATGGTGGCACACGTCTGTAGTCCCAGCTACTCGGGAGGCTGAGGCAGGAGAATCACTTGAACTTGGGAGGTGGAGGTTGCAGTGAGTCAAAATTGCACCACTGCTCTCCAG
>NW_016107360.1:8674282-8699316 GCF_001604975.1 Cebus imitator | reverse complement strand
AAAAAAAAAAAAAGACATCATAATCCTAAACATGTATGCAGCTAATCACAGAGTTTCAAAATACATGAAACAAAAACTGAAAGAAACAAAGGGAGAAATCTACAATCACAAAGGAAGATTTTTAAGATCTCTTTTTAGTAACTGATAGAACAAGTAGATGTGTATGATGAGAAGCCATTGGTGGGTTTTGGGCCAGGGCAAGCACAATCTTACTTGATTTATAAAGACCAGTCTGTCTTCACAGTGGAAAAGGGATTGTAGAGAAAACCAGGAAAAATTTAACAGGCTAATACAATAGACCAGGCAAGAATGTATTACTGGCCTGAAGTAAGGTGGCAGCGATGGCTCTGATGAAAATGGACAGATTTGAATAGACCCTGTTGAGATATCCACAACTAGCCAAGTATAAGAGCCTCCTAGGCATGTATTTGCTCAAACTTTGACTCTACTTCCCATGCAGTAAAGCTGGAATAAAGAACCAACTGTATTAGCCAGGTGTGGGGGTGTGTAGTCCCAGCTACTCAAGGCTGAGGCAGGAGAGTCACTTGACTCCAGACGTTTGAGGCTGCAGTGAGGCATGATTGCGCCATGACACTCCAGCCTGGGTGACAGAGAAGAGACCTTGCTTCCAAGAACAAACACACAAACAGACAAACTGTAGTTGCTCTGCAAACCCAAAGTCTAACATATTCTCATTTACCCTAGGATACTAAGTAAAATGTAATCCAGTTTGAGGCAGTTCCGAAGTGGATTGAATACATTTGCTGATGATAAGGTTGTCAAACATTCATAGGAAAGAATTTATTGAATGGGAGCACAGAATCAAGATTGTATTTTTAAGCTTGGTGCTTTCAAGAACGTTTGAACTCTTGCTTGTCTGGCGATTAGTGTATATATTCTTGTCAGAACATTTCAGTGGGTACCCTTCCTGTAATTACTTGTGCTGGACCCAGCTGCCCATTTTGTCTTCATTGTGCTTTCAGGAAGTCAGGTGAGTGGGAAATGGAGTCACCAGTGTGGACAGCTGTACACGTGTTTGTTGGGTAAAGGTCCTTGCTAGTTCTGGTGATTAGCAGGTGCTCACAAAGGACTCCACTGTGCCTAAAATCCACTCCTATTTACACAGGAAAAACAAATGCAACCCTCCCAGACTGGGACCTGAATACAACCCTACTGTAATTTAACAGGTATTTTTAAAACATTTTCCTGTAAGTTGGGCTATTATGTGTACTGCGCTATGGTAATGGAGTGGTGAAAAGCCAGAAAATTTCCTGTTCTCATGTTTACTGTTGAATGAGAGGAAACAGACATTCAGCAGATCATCAGGCCAATAAGTGATGAGAATTGTGCTGTGTGTGATGAGGGAAAGGGACTTGACCGCATATCACACTACTGTAGCGATTTGGGGAGAAGAGTTTTTGAGGAAGTGACCTCTAATCAGAAGTTAGAGAAGAGAAACTGGGTGAGGAGAAGGGGGAAGAGCAATCCAAACCCAGAAAAGGCAAAGGCCCACAGAGGGAAAAGGAGCAGGGCATTTGAAGGGTTGCAAGGAAGTCTATGAAGCTAGAGAGAAGAAACACAGAGATAGGGAGAGAGAGGTTAAAGAGACTGCAGAGCTGGCTAGGGGCCAGATTATTAAGGGATTTTTTCCTATGAGCAGTGGAGCAATGGGAATTCAATATAAGGCTTTAAGCTTTAACACAGTGCAATAAAGTCTCAAAGACTGATTTCTGGGAGCTTAATTTATTGTTGCAGGACAGAGTTTGAAATGCATTCATCCTGGGCTTTAAGATTCACGAAGAATCACCAAAGCACTGAAGTCCTGGGGTTACACTTGCTGAGGCAGAAGTCCGGGGTGGGCTGTCATTGAAGCTTCAAGTTAGAAATGGGTTAAGGAAGGCCCAGACCTTGTATGTCAGGGGCTGAAGGAGCCACCTGGAAAATAGACCATACTGCCCATTAGCTCAGCATCTCTTTCTTTGATCCAATTACTGAATTAGAAACAGGTGTGTTGGAGACGAATGGAAGTTTTTAACACTAATCACCATTTAATGATGGCAAAGCCTGGGAGATGTCAGATTTTATTTGATAGGTTTATTCTAAAAGTGTTATGTACACTGACAGTTGAAGAAATTAATGGTTTGACTTTATGGAGGACTGACAGGATAAACTGACTCTGACAGGCTAAATTAACATGAGGCTGTTATAGAACGTAAAATGCCAACTTCATATTTTGAGTGTAATGCTTTGGAGGCTTTCGATGCTGATTTCTAAACCTTGCAGATATGTTTAAATAAATGAAAATTTAGGAGAGGATACTGTCTTGAGAGACGATGTCATAGCAGAGTGATGAATAAATAATTTATAAGCGACATCTTCAACCATGCACATGTTTAAAATTCACAGATTTATTAATATAAGCAAATATGGTAAAGCAAAATGAATCAATTTCAGGCTTGTGTTTGCAATTTTAGTACATATGTAAATTCCTTGAGGGCAGAAATCTGTCTCATGCATCTCTGTATTCCCAACACCTAGACAGTGAAGGCACACAGCTGCCATTCAACAAATGTTCATTGCAAAACTGTGTGGCATATCAATCAGTATTAGCAACTGATACCAGGAAATTGGCAAACATTTACCATTTTGGTAATTTATATAACACCAGGTAATAAACATACAAATTATATTTATGGATACAAATGAATTGCAGGATTTCATGGAAATTATATTTTACTAAACTTCTCAACCTCTAGAATAATTTGGAAAAAATGTTTTAATCAGAATGATGTAGTATCTTCCAGAGCCAACTGCGTTGAACTAATTTAATTATTTTTTATCAGTTTTTCTGTATAAAAGAGATATACCATTTACATTTTTCCCTCTTTTTAATTTTTTTCTAAATTATTTTCAATGTGATTAATTCCTTTCTAAAGAGAAACTTTCGTAGCACCAATGTGATTCATGGTTTATATTCCTATCAAATTTTACTCTTTGTAATTATTGCCATGCATTTCCTTTTGAAGCTGTTATTTATTGGCCAGTCCACCAGGTTTAAATTGGACAAGATATAAACTTTGACAAAAATGAGATTTTGACCACTATTTAGTCATAAATTTTACAACACGTGATTTTAACTGCTGTCAATTTTATTTTGTGCTGATTTTTCCTTCCAATAATTTATTATGTATTGAAGAAAATTCCATTGGAAAATCATGAGAAATGTTGTAAAATGTAGAGATGTAGACAGATCAGGCTTGGTGGGAGATGGAAGTAGTTTGGATGACTATGAGATAAGACAGGAGATCGGAGAGAGAGACAGAGAAAGAAAGAGGTAGAGGGGCAGAAGACAGGGAAATAATGCCTTCATGAAATTGTTAAGTCAAAAATATTTACCTTCCCTAAAGGAAATGTTTATTATTAATGAATTATCGTGCTTGGCACCCTCAAATTTAATTTAGCATAAAGTTAAATGCACATTTTCACTAAATACAAAATGACAGTAATCTGCTAAGAAATTTTAGAAATGCTGAATTGCAACCTTCTTGCAAAATCTCATAATAGTTCTTTATCTTGAATAAGGGACCTCTCTGAAGCTCATTTTCCAAACATAACACCCCAAGCACATTTCAGAGGTGAAAGACCCAGCCTTGAAATGCAGGAACCACTTCCTAAGCTTGGAGACAGAGCCTGCGAGTGCTCAGGTGCCATCTTCTAATCTTACTCGTGAAAATGCTCATTCCCTGGGATAGTTCTGTGAAGCGGTACTTTTTCCATAGATTTTTGACCACAGACTTCTATGTATTAATATAATGTTGATTTAAGTCACTTGCCCATTTTTAGAATGCATTGTCTCTTTTTAATTAATGTGTAAGTGTTCTTTATATTTGCGGATTTTAGTCTTTTGTTATTACATGTGTTGCAAACATCTCCCAAGCTGTGATTCTCTTTTCACTCTCTTTATGGTATTCATGACAGTTAGAATGCCTTAATTTTGATATACTCAAATTTAGCCATTTTCTTTTAAAGGTTCTTGTTTAAAAAATACTTTTTAACTCTGAAGTCATGAAACTGTGTTCCTATAATATATTCTAAAAGCTTTATTGTTTTGCCTTTCACATTTAGGATTTTAATTCACTTGGAATCAATTTTGCATGTATGTTATTTGGCAGAGGTCCACTTTGATTTTTCTTCATAACCCAATTTTCTCAGGTCCATTTATTGAAAAGACCATCTTTTCTCCGCTGATTCTTACTGATTTGTCATGCATGATGTTCATATTTGAGTCACACTTTTGTGTTCTTCATTCCTCTTGCATCTCAGACCTGTCATCTGTCCCTATCTTTCTGCCTGAAGTAATTTTTAAAATAATTTCTGTTGATGGAAAACAATGTGAGCTTTTGCCTAAAAATATGTTTATCCCATTCTTAGAGGATATTGTCCCCAGATATGGAATTCTAAGATGGCAGTTATTTTCTTGTAGCACATCATTCCAATGTATTTTGGCTTCCACTGCTGCTACTGAAAAAAAAAAGCAGCGAGTCCAGATTTTGCTTCTAGGTGACCTATCTTGCCTCTTCCTCCTCATATGGCGGCTGCTTTTTAAAGATCTTCTCTTTGTTTCTGGGGATGCTTCAACCAGAAGTACATTTTATTAAACAGAAGTGAAGTTTTTATTCCTTTTCTTTCTGGAGTGGAAAGGACTGAGCATATGTGCATATATACTAGAGAAAGAATCAGAGATGTTGAAGACATAGAAAAGATATTAATGATTGATGAAACGAGGTCCTTGAGGAAAAGGCAAAATATGGGGCCCAGAGCTCAGGTAAGAAGCAAAGATGCCTGCTGTGCGCGGTGGCTTATGCCTGTAATCCCAGCATTTTGGGAGGCCGACGTGGGCGGATCACCTGAGGTCAGGAGTTCGAGACCAGCCTGGCCAACATGGTGAAACCCTGTCTCTACTAAAAAAAACAACAATTAGCCAGGCATGATGATGGGCACCTGTAATCCTAGTTACTCAGCAGGCTGAGGCAGGAGAACCATTTGAATTCAGGAGGTGGAGGTTGCAGTGAGCCGAGATCACACCATTGCTCTCTGGCCTCAGTGACAAGAGCAAAACACCGTCTCAAAAAAAAAAAAAAAAAAAAAAAAAAAAAAAAAACCAAAACAAAAAAAAAAAAAAAAAAAAAAAGCAAAAGCAAAGATGCCTTTGTTAGAGAAGAAAGGATGAGTGTCAATATTCTTAATACTTGTTGCTGAGCAGTGAACAGAAAGTTATGGTGTTTTGCATGATAAATTCCAGCATGTCTGTGAAAAAGAGGGTGGATTATTCATTGTTTAATAACTGCATTAGGTGCTAGGAACAGTGTGGTGAAAAAGGAAGCATATTCATTGCCTTCATAAAGCTTGTATTCCAAAGAGGGCAACTTAGCTTGTATAAGCCCAAAAAAATTTTTTTAATTATCAATTGTGATAACTTGCTATGAAGGAAATATACAATGTGCTGTAATAAAGAACAAGGTGAGAGTATCTCTTTAAGTAGAATAACTAAGGTTAATATCTCTGGATGGTGAGACCTAGAACTCAAGAAGCCAGGCATCCTGGAAGAACTTTCCATGAATAGGGAAGATACAAAAGCCTGAGCTGGGAAAGAGGTTTGCACTTCTAGGACCTCTTAGAAAGTCAGGGTGCTTAGGGTACAGTAAGTGAGAAAAAAGAATGGGCAGGACAAGGTTAAAGAGCTACCTGGAGAGAAAATCATACCAGACTTTGTAGGTCATGGTAAGAGGTTTCTGTTTTAGTCCAAGTTAAATAAATAATCATTCAAGGTTTTCTTAAACAGAAAAGTGATTTGATATGACTGTCCTTCCCCATACTGCATCATTTCCTTACTGCCTTCATTCCACTCTGTCTCTGATAATTGTTATTAATCTAGTATATAAGCTTTCCTATAAATACACACATGTATATCTATACACATGTTTGTATATATTATATACATATATAATATATACATTTGCATTTACATGTACATTTACAGGTTATTTTGTCTTTATTTGCAAAATAGAATATTATTAAATTGATGCAATCTTTTATTTACTACCTTTGCTGTACTTTGATTTTTTTCATTCAGTAATACCTCATGGAAACTTCTCTGGCAATTAGCATAGGTTATCATTCTTTCCTTTGTAGTATCTGTGCTGCTGAAGCTAACACACTCAATCTTTCTCTTAATGACTTCCATATATTAGGCATTCCCCTGATGTTGTGATTGTTGTTTCTAGTTTTGGCCACTAAAAACAATGCTGGAATAGACATTCCTGTACATATATCCTTTCATATGCATGCTGATATTTCTAGAGGATATGTTCTCAGGAGCAGAATTCCTTGATCAAATTATGTATGTGGTTTTGTATTAAGATGTTTCCAGATTCTTTTTCAAAGTTCTTACTTGTTAAGATATGTACCAAAAATATATGTGAGTATCCTTCTCCTATATCCACTCTGTGTTGCTTTATCTTTTTTCTTTGTGATAATTGCAGGTATATGTGTTTGCATAGGCACATATACATACATATGTGTGTGTACATATAAAATTGAGTAATTTATAGTGAGTTAGCTTTTTTTTTTCTAGTCAAAATGGCAGATCCACAGACAGCAGTAATATGAGGTTTGGGTCAGAGGGGAGTCTAAGGGATTTTGCCGCCGTTGAGGAGTGTTTCTTAAAGAATATTTAGTTTCAACAGCTAAAAAGTGGATAGGAACTTGAAAAAATAGATGCCTCATAATATGAATAAAAAATTGGTGACAGTAAAAGTACCTGCTATACCTGCTATACATGTGCTATCCAGTACAGTAACCATTAGCTACATGTGGCTGTTTAAATTATTAATATGATTGAAATTAAGTACAATTAAAAATTCAGTTCCTCAGTTACACTAGCTGCATTTCAAGTGCTCAGAGGACATAAACACTTAGTGGTCACCATACTAGGGAGCACAGATGATTTTCGTCATTGCAGAAAGTCCTAGTGAACTGTGTTGTGCAAAAAAGAACTCTGAAATCATGTTACGGTAATACAACTATATATATTATAATCGTGTTACAGTGATACAACTATATTATCAAGTTACAGAAATAAAACTATATATTATAATGTTATAGTAATACAACTATATATATATGTGTATATATATATATTATACTTTAAGTTCTGGGATACATGTGCAGAACATGCAGGTTTGTTAACATAAGTATACATGTGCCATAGTGGTTTGCTGCAGCCATCAACCCATCATCTACATTAGCTATTTCTCCTAATGCTATCCATCCTGTAGCCTCCCATCCCCCTGCTATCCCTCCCCTGGCCCCCCAGCCCCTGACAGGCCCTGGTGTGTGATGTTCCCCTCCCTGTGTCCATGTGTTCTCGTTGTTCAGCTCCTACTTATGAGTGAGAACATGGGGCATTTAGTTTTCTGTTCCTGTGTTAGCTTGCTAAGAATGGTCGTTCCCAGCTTCATCCATGTCCCTGTAAAGGACAAGAACTCATCCTTTTTTATGTCTGCATAGTATTCTATGGTGTATATGTGCCACATTTTCTTTATCCAGTCTAACATTGATGGGCACTTGGGTTGGTTCCAAGTCTTTGCTATTGTGAACAGTGCTGCAGTAAACATACATGTGTGTGTGTCTTTATAGCAAAATGATTTATAATCCTTTGGGTATATATCCAGTAATGGGATGGCTGGGCCAAATATTTCTGGTTCTAGATTCTTGAGGAATTGCCACGCTGCCTTCCACAATGGTTGAACTAATTTACACTCCCACCAACAGTGTAAAAGTGTTCCTATTTCTCCACATCCTCTCCAGCATCTGCTATCTCCTTTTTAATGATCACCATTCTAACTGGCATGAGATGGTATCTCATTATGGTTTTCATTTGCATTTCTCTAGTGACCAGTGATGATAAGCTTTTTTTCATGTGTTTGTTGGCTGCATTAATGTCTCCTTTTGAGAAGTGTCTGTTCATATCCTTCACCCACTTTTTGATGGGGTTGTTTGCTTTTTTCTTGTACATTTGTTTAAGTTCCTTTTAGATTCTGGATATTAGCCCTTTGTCAGATGGATACATTGCAAAAAGTTTGTCCCATTCTATAGGTTGCCTGTTCACTCTGATGATAGTTTCTTTTGCTATGCAGAAGCTCTTTAGTTTACTTAGATCTCATTTATCTATTTCGGCTTTTATTGCCATTGTTTTGGTGTTTTAATCATGAAGTCTTTGCCCATGCCTATATCCTGAATGGTATTGCCTAGGTTTTCTTCTAGGGTTTTTATGGTTTTAAGCCTTACATTTAAATCTTTAATACATCTTGAATTAATTTTTATATAAATATGCTGACATCCATTTCTGGATTCTTTATTGTGTCATGCTCATATTTTTCCGTCATGTTCCATTGATCTATTTGTATGTTGATTTGATTTTGCCTCTATATTCTAAAATATTTTGTTCTGTTTTAAAGTATGTTCGCATATCTACTGAGGCAAGTGCCCCCTCGATACTCTTGTAATTTATACTTTTCATAACTATTCTTGGGCATTTTTCTTCCATTCAAACATCGAAATCTTCTTCTCTACTCCCAGCACACCTCCCATCAAATAAAGGACAAAACCCAACCAAACCAAAAAAGCCCACAAATAGCCCTCAAAACAAACAAAAATAACGTGTTTGTATTCTAATTGAAATATTAAATTTATAAATTGATTTGGGGAAAAATGGCACTTTTAGAAACATTAATTTTCTTATCTGAGAATGTAGCATATGTTCCCTTTTATTCAGATCTTCTTTTGTATTCTTCAATAAGATTTTATAGTTTTAATCATCTAAGTCCTGGGCCTTTTGTTTAATTTGTTTTAAAGTGTTTAACAGTTTTGTTACCCTGGTGAAATTACTCTCTTCCCCATTTCCAATTTCTAGGAGCTTACTGCTATAATTGAGACAATTTTGGAATATTTATCTTATTAAGCACCTTAACAAATTATACAATGAACTCTGCTAAACTTTTCTTCAAGTTGCTTAGGAATGTGTTTAGAGCAAGCTAGGTTAGCTTGGGGAGGTGAGAGAATGATGGGGATGAAGTTTGTTCAGTCCTGATTACACTGTGTAGTTACTGTCCTCTAGCAATTATTTTCAGAAGTAGAAATCCAGAGATGACTGGAGTGCTCCTGGCCCAGGTCTGCTGGTGTCCCCATCTGTGCAGTCCCAGTCACAGGCTGGGACTCCAGGCTTGTGCTTATAAGGCTGGGCCTGCAAGGGGATGGTTCCGCTTCCCAAGAGTCTTAGATGTCCTCAGCCCCTCTAATGCTTCGTTAGCAGCCGCACACTGGCTGGTGAGTGTTTGAGGGTTAGGAACCTGGTGCCTCCGTTGCAGGATGTCACTGCTGCTGCTACTCCTACAGATCCTAGGGTCTCACTCTGTCACTCAGGCTAGGGTGCAGTGGTGCGATGATAGCGCATTGCAGCCTTGACCTCCCAGGCTCAACCAATCCTCCTATCTCAGCCTCCCCAGTAGCTGGAGATACAGGTACATGTATGTGTACTGTGTGGCTGGCTAGTTTTTAAAAGAATTATTTTTGGTAGAGACAGTGTATTAGTCTGTTTTCATGCTGCTGATAAAGACATACCTGAGACTGGGTAATTTATAAAGGAAAAGAGGTTTAATGGATTCACAGTTTCAGGTGGCTGGGGAGGCCTCACAATCATAATGGAAGTTAAAAGCCATGTCTTACATGGCAGCAGAAAAGAGACAAATGAGAGGAAAGTGAAAGCAGGACCCCCTTATAAAACAGACAGATCTCATGAGACTCATTCGCTACCACTGGAACAGGATGGAGGAAACCACCCCCATGATGCAATTATCTCTCACTGGTCCCTCTTGCAACATGTGGGAATTATGGGAGCTACAATTCAAGATGAGATTTGGGTTGGGACACAGAACGAAACCGTATCAAATAGGTTTCCCTGTGTTGCACATGCTGGTCTCCAACTCCTGGGCTCAGGTGATTCTCCCACCTTGGCCTCCCAAAGTGTTGAAATTACAGGTGTGAGCCACCCTTCAATAACTTTGATTGCTTTACCCAAGTGTTCATAGTCTCTGTTGATCCATGCTTGCATTAACCATTTGTTAGCACATGGCTGTGCTAGATCATTTAAGTTTTTCTTAAATACTGACTTTTTCATTTCTTAGTCCTTTTTATCCCATTTAGTATTTTAAATCTTGTTACACATTGTGCGATTTTAACGTTGCTACTTCTGCTTTCTCTTTGTTTCTGCGTACCATCTCTACATCTGAGACTTTATTTTCAACCATTCCTTATAAATATTGTTACCATTTCAATCATTCCAATCATTTCAATCATTTGTTACCTAAATATTTGTTACCTATAATTTTACCCACTTTGTAATCAAATCTCATCGTGTCTCCTAAATGAAATTTGAGTGTGTTCACCTCTCTCGCTGTGTACCTTTGCCACCTAGCCCAATCTATCATCACCATTTACTTGGACTACTGCAATGCAGCAGCTTCTTAACCAGTTCAGTCTGTCACTTTGGCTCCCACCTCTGTCACAAAATAACCCCTTCACAGTGCAGACAGAATGGCCTCTTCAAAATGCAAACCTGGTCAATCTTACCTCCTACCTCCTCTTCTCCCAAGTCCTCATGTTTTTCAGTGACTCTCCACTGGTTTTAGGACAAATATGAAACTCCTCCTCATGGCTCTGCCTGCCCCAGGCCCTGTCTACCTCCCCAGCTCACTCTCACCCTCTGCTCCTGACACATTAACCTACCTTAGGCTCTTGTCTGGCCCTGTCAACTCCCACAGAAGGACATTTGCAGGGCTCATTCATTCTGCCTGGAAAGCCCTTCCCTCCTCTCTTCTACTAATTAAGGCTCCACCTTACCAGTAAATCCCTGCCTAGTCATTGTGCCTTCAGGGAAGTCTGTGCAGACACTCTAATCAGAGCCACTTCTGGCCTCGGCCCTCTCCCTGTAGCATATCACACAGCTGCCAAGTTCCAGTTATTAGTGTGGATGTTAGAGGTCTGTCTTCCCCACTGGATTCTGCATCCTCCGAGGAGGACAGGGAGCATATGGGCTTCTGCTCACCCTGTGTCCCCAGCTGGTAACATATCGTCCAGTAGAGGGTAGGCACTGCAAAACTGTGTGTTGAACAGGTACTTGAATGATTAGCAGTCACAGTGAAATTTTAATAACACACATGGGATGGCTGAGGATTCTGGAATAAGGACCACCTATCCATAACTAGAGGGACTTCCCTCCCACACCAACTTACCTGCTTTTCCAAAACCTGGCAGCTGCAGGGATGCTACACAGCTGGGTATACTTGAGCCTCCGGCTCTGGGGGTTCTGAGGAGGAGAATCAGTGCAGGGCTTCCTCTTTCATGAGTTAGTCAAGAGTGCGGAGACTAGCACTGGAGGTCCCCAAGGTCGGGATCAGGATCAGGAAGAGGTGGTTTCTGGAAACAGCTTGACACACAGAATTCCATGTGTCACAGGCCCTGTGTGGGTATATCTGGACTGGCTGGCCACCAATATGTAGAGGAGAAGCTGAAAGGGTGGCAGAATCCTACCCATTCTGGACCTGGGAGTGAGGGGGGCCCTTCAGCTAGAGTGCCTTCCATGCCATGCTTCATCAGGGGCCTCGAGGCCCTCTGGGCTGCACCATGACCCATAGAGAAGAGAACACTTCTTTTACCTGTGCCACTTGCAATCATGCCACCATTGGAGAATTTCGACAATTTCAGTGAGCCCCAGTGAGCTGATAGGGAAAAATAAATCATCTGAGAGACCCAGTAGCCCAAAAGAACATATTGGTAAGCCAAAAGAGAGCCTATGCCCAGCAAACAGAGCTGAAAAAGGAGGACAGAACAATATGAAGAAAAGTAACAATGAAAGTGTCAAGGAAGATGAAAGTGCAGCACTTTGTGGAGCTAATATATAATGTCTTCCCAATAAACAGTAGAGTAGATGCATTACATGAGAGAGCAATCAATCTTGGGATAGAAACTAATGTGTAAGGTCACATAGAGGAAATATTTCACATCACAGAGTAAAAATATAAAAAGGTTGGAACCCTCTGAGAAAAAGAGAGTTAGAGAATTGACCCAGAAAATCTAATGTCTTGGTAACAGAAGGAGATAAATAGATAGGAAAATGTAAGAAATAAATACAGTTGAATTCTGCTACTGTGGCTTAAGTGGACTCCAAAAAAAAAAAAAAAAAAAAAAACAACGCAGTTGTAAAAACCGCAAGGTGTGTGTTGCTGTGAGATCAAGCAGTGTCCTGGGAGGACCTGTGTGGATTGCCAACCTGGAATCTCTGGATGTCCAGCTGTGTAATCCAAAGTCATCTTGGGCCAGCTGTGGTTTATACTACCTGCTGACAGCTCTCTGCTCCAGCTTAAATATCAGTAGAGACATATCTGGGTGCTATGATTGGCCAGGATCTCTAGATCAACAGAAGCAATTTCAGAAATCATCCAGTTAGTTGGTGCTCATTTCATCAATCTGATGTAAGAAGATTCGACCAGAGGAAAAATGATCTCACTTCCCAAGGCGAGGTTGCCTGCAGTTTCACCACCTGGCTGTCTTGTCATCATCTCCTCGATGCCTCTTCTCCTTTCCACCACACAGAGCGTAAGCGTTTTAGACCACTCCTGTTTGTGATGGGAGCTGGACAGGTGACAGCAGAATATGGATCTGCATTTGTACCATAATAAAAGAAGCTTCCCTTAGCTGAAGAAAAATCTGCAGATTGAAAGTACTTACCAAGTTCCAAGCAAGTTCACTGATGTAGGTATAGTTTTGTAAAGTTCCAGAGCTATATGATTAGAACAAAAGCTAACAAGCTCCTAAGCAAAAGTAATAAATAAATAACAAAAGAAAAATAATCAGATTAGCATTTGTAACACAAGAAGCTAGAAGACGATTAAATAATACCAACATTATCTAAAGTCAA
This sequence comes from Cebus imitator, assembly GCF_001604975.1. Classification (NCBI taxonomy): domain Eukaryota; kingdom Metazoa; phylum Chordata; class Mammalia; order Primates; family Cebidae; genus Cebus; species Cebus imitator. The sequence goes on along the minus strand of NW_016107360.1, from coordinate 8,686,280 downwards.
AAGGACTAAAACTCAGGAATCGTATTTGTAGCTTGATAGCATTCTCCTTTCAGGGTTAAAGAAAGCTATTTTAAAGGGGGCAAAATTTACATGTATCATTCATATACTCACCTAATAAAAATACTCAAGAAAGGTTTTTAGCCTAAAACAAATGAATAAGAAGAAACCTTAGGATAGAGGATGATGAAAAGGAGGGGAAACAATGGTTAGCCACAGAAACTGTCAATTAGATTAAATGTGGATTAAAAAAAGAAGTCTGACTTCTGTTTCACATAATATGGTGGATTATACCTTTTGAAATCTTGTTATAAAACCCCTGGAGAAACAAAGCTGCTGGGAAGTTTGAACTGGGTGGAGATCACTGCAGAACAGCAAAGCCTCTGCAGCCAGACTGCCTCTCCAGATTCCTCCTCTTTGGGCAGGGCATCTCTGAAAGAAAGGCAGCAGCTCCAGTCAGGGGTTATAGATGAAACTCCACCCCCTCCCCCAGGTGTTCTGTCCCATCTCCCTGGGACAGAGCACCTGGGGGAGGGGGTGGCTGTGGGCACAGCTTCAGCAGACTTATATGTTCCTGTCTGCTGGCTCTGAGGAGAGCAGCAAGTCTCCCAGCACAGCACTCAGGCTCAGCTAAGGGGAGACAACTTCAAGCAGGGGTCCACAGACACCTCATACGGGAGAGCTCCTTTGGCTAGAATCTGGCGGGTGCCCCTCTGGGACAAAGCTTCCAGAGGAAGGAGCAGGCAGCAGTCTTTGCTGTTCTGCAGCCTCTGCTAGTGAAACCCAGGCCAACAGGGTCTGGAGTGGACCTCCAGCAAACTCCAGCAGACCTGCAGCAGAGGGCCCCGACTGTTAAAAGGAAAACTAACAAACAGAAACCAATAGCATCAACGTCAACAAAAAGAACGACCACACTAAAACCCCATCCAAAGGTCACCAGCGACAAAGACCAAAGGTGGATAAATCTGCGAAGATGAGGAAAAACCAGCACAAAAAGTCCGAAAATTCCAAAAACTAGTACGTCTCTCTTCTAATAATAGCATTAGGAGAAATACCTAATGTAGATGACAGGTTGTTGGGTGCAGCAAAACACCATGGCACGTGTATACTTATGTAACAAAACTGCACGTTCTGCACATCTATCCCAGAACTTTAATCATAATAAAAAACAACTGGAAATAGTGGATAAAATCTTTAAAAACACTCTTTTAAATATGGTCAAAATTGCAACAAAGTACAGGAACTCCTTCAATGGCTGGAATGAAATGAGTTCATAAATCCAGAACCAAGTGGACCCTGAAACCATCAGCTGTTCTCGGGGCTTTTGTCAAACCTTAACGGCCTAGAGCTTCTTGTTCATCCCCACATGCAGGGGAGACAGAAGACCAAGCCCCTAGGTCTATGCAAGGTGCCGGATGTGAGCAGTGATCCGTCATAAAATCCTGACCACAGAAGCCCCAGTGAAGGGGTAAACTGGAAAAATCCCCCAGCTCAAAGGCAGAGAGGAGAGAAAAAAACCTGTCTCAGCCTTGGCTCTGGGTAGAGGAGGAATAAAAAGCTCCTTTGAGAACTGGAGACTCAAGGCTGACCAGCAAGTTGTCTCCTGCTTCCAATGTACTCTCTTGGCATGGTTGGAAAAAACTGCACAGTAAAACTTCAAGCAGACTCATAGCACCAGGCATCTGACAAAAGCAAACAGAAATGCTTCCAGGAGAAATGCCCCCTCAACAAGTCCTCAGAGAATTTCCCCAAGTTAAATTCCAATAAAGATAAATTTACAGTAGAAATACAAGCAAATAAGGCTCTATGAGCCAAGTCAGCAGAAGCAATCAATAATGGAATCAAACCTAGACAATAAATATATTGGAATTGTTGGAAATTTACCTGTATAACACTCACAGATATAGCATAAAATAAAAACAAGTTATAGAACATATGTGATTTGGCAGTCTATTTAAAGTAAATAACAAGGAAAACTAAACTATGCAACAAACGTTTAATACATTTGGAAACATAAGGGATATTAAAAAAATTAAAAATAAAACCTACATAAATAGAAGCTATTGAGCAATTAAGAAAACACCAGGTCTAACTAGTTTTATAGATTAAAACTAGATTACAAAAAGGTATAAGAACAAATCATTTTCCATCTTACATACACGCTTTATGTTAAAAGAAAAAGAGGGAATCTCCCCCACCAGCTCATTCTAAGAGACTAGCACAACTTTGCTAATGAAAACTAGACAAGGACAAAGTGAGAAAGGAAATGGCAGGCCAATCGCCTTCCCAAACATAGATGCAGTGATCTTTAGAAAAATATTAGCAAAGCAAACTCAGCCATGTATGAAAAAATAATCCATCATGATCAAGTGAAGTTTATTCTGGAAATGCAAGGGTAATTTTACATTATAAAACCTATTACTGCTCTTCATCATATTAAAATAAAAAAGTGATTATTCTAATAGATAGTTGGTAACTATTAAATATAAGCTGTCACTCATGGCATCTGCTGTATGTCTTATGTACAATTAATAGACACTGAACAAATATTCAATAAAAATAGTTTAAAATTTTTTAAAAAACAAAACTTTAATAACTAGTACTATTATATAGAGTATCAGAAATTTGTTTTTCATTTGACATTATTAGTAAAACTGAAGACATGTTCACCCTAACATCCAGAAATTCTACTTTCACATATGTAATTCAGTATATATGCCAGGAGTATGTTTAAGAATGCTCAAAGCAGCATTCTCTAAAACAAAAAGCTGGAAACAATTCAGGTGCTCAACAAATGAATTAATACAGAAGTTTTGGTTCAGTCATACAACAAAATATTACATAGTAAAAAGTATGCCATGTGTTTCTGTACAGCTCTCATAGACATAAATGAATAGAAAAGTGTCATGGACTAAATTGTGTTTCCCAAAACTTTATAGGAAGTTTTAACCTCCAGTACCTCAGAATGTGACTACATTCGGGGACAGGGCCTTTAAGGAGGTGATTAAGGTAAAATGAGTTAGTCTGTGTTAGCCCTGAGCCCATGTGTTTACTTTCCTCTTTTTTTTTTTTTTTTTTTTTTTTTTTTTTTTGAGACAGAGTCATGCTCTGTCACCTAGCCTGGAGTACAATGACACGATCTTGGCTCACTGCAACCTCCACTTCCCAGGCCAAGTGATTCTCTTGCTTCAGCCTTCTAAGTAACTAGGATTACAGGTGTCCGCCGCCACACCTGGCTAATTTTTGTATTTTTAGTAGAGACAGGGTTTTGCCGTGTTGGCCAGGCTGGTCTTGAACTCCTGAACCTCAGATGATCCACCCACCTCGGCCTCCCAAAGTGCTGGTATTACAGACATGAGCCACCATGCCCAGATGATTGCTGTCCTCACAAGAGGAAATGAGGACACAGACAACACACAGACCAAGGGGCAACCGTGTAAGGGCACAGTGGGAAAACAGCCACCTGCAGGCCAAGGAATGAGGCCTCAGAAGAAACAAACCTGCTGACACGTTGATCTTGAACTTCCAGCTTTCAGACTGTGAGAAAATAAATTGTGATTATCCTTTCTATGATAAAATTCTTTTTTTTTTTAAATTGTACTTTAGGTTCTGGGGTATATGTACAGATCATGCAGGATTGTTGCATAGGTCCGTACATGGCAAGGTGGTTTGCTACCTTCATCCCCCCCATCACCTATATGTGGTAATTCTCCCCTCATTATCCTTCCCCACTCTCCCCACCCCCTGATGTCCCTCCACTAGCACCCCCACAACTGACCACAGTATGTGATACTCCCCTCACTGTGTCCATGTGTTCTAATTGTTCAACACCCGCCTATGAGTGATAACATGTGGTATTTGGTTTTCTGTCCTTGTTTCAGTTTGCTGAGAATGATTGTGTCCACATTGATCCATGTCCCTATAAAGGACACAAACTCTCATTTTTTACAGTTGCGTAGTATTCCATGGTGTATATGTGCCACATTTTATTTATCCAGTCTATCATTGAGGGACATTTGGGTTGGTTCTAGGTCTTTGCTATTGTAAACAGTGCTGCAATGAACATACGTGCACATGTGTCTTTATAATAGAACAATTTATGATTCTTTGGGTATATACTCAGTAATGAGATTGCTGGATCAAATGGTATTTCTATTTCTAGGTCCTTGAGGAATTGCCACATTGTTTTTCAAAATGGTTGCACCAATTTACACTCCCACCAACCGTGTAAAAGTGTTCCTATTTCTCCACATTCTCTCCAGCGTCTCTTGGCTCCAGATTTTTTAATGATCGCCATTCTAACTGGTGTGAGATGGTATCTCAATGTGGTTTTGACATGCAAATCAAATGCAAATCAATTCTCTAATGATCAGTGATGATGAGCATTTTTTCATATGCTTGTTGGGCTCATATATATCTTCTTTTGTAAAGTGTCTGTCCATATCCTTCACCCACTTTTGAATGGGTTTTTTTTTTTTCCTTATAAATCTGTTTTAGTTCTTTGTAGATTCTGGATATTAGCCCTTTGTCAGATGGGTAGATTGCAAAAATTTTTTCCTATTCTGTTGTTTGCCTTTGCTCTAATGATTGTTTCCTTTGCTGTAAAGAAGCTCTGGAGTTAATTAGATCACATTTGTCTGTTTTGGCTTTTGTTACCATTGCTTTCGGTGTTTTAATCATTAAGTCCTGGCCTATGCCTATGTCCTGAATGGTTTTGCCTATGTTTTCTTCTAGTGTTTTTATGGTGTTAGGTCTCATGTTTAAGTCTTTGATCCATCTGGAGTTAATTTTAGTGTAAGGTGTCAGGAAGAGGTCCAGTTTCTGCTTTCTCCACATGGCTAGCCAGTTTTCCCAACACCATTTATTAAACAGGAAATCCTTTCCCCATTGCTTGTTTTTCTCAGGTTTGTCAAAGATTAGATGATTGTAGATGTGTGGTGTTGCTTCTGAGGCCTCTGTTCTGTTCCACTGGTCTATGTCTCTGTTTTGGTACCAGTACCATGATGTTTTGATTACTGTAGCCTTGTAGTATAGTTTGAAGTCAGGCAGCATGATGCCTCCAACTTTGTTCTTTTTGCTTAGGATTGTTTTGGCTATGTGGGCTCTCTTTTGGTTCCATATGAAGTTTCAAGTGTTTTTTTCCAGTTCTATGAAGAAGGTAATTGGTAGCTTGATGGGGATAACCTTGAATCTGTAAATTACTTTGGGCATTATGGCCATTTTCATGATATTGATTCTTCCCAACCATGAGCATGGAGTGTTTTTCCACCTTTTCGTGTCCTCTCTTATTTCATTGATCAGTGGTTTGTAGTTCTCCTTGAAGAGGTCCTTTACATCCTTTGTTAGTTGTATTCCTAGGTGTTTTATTCTCTTTGTAGCAATTGTGAATGGGAGTTCACTTTTGATTTGGCTCTCTGTCTGTTATTGGTGTATAGAAAGGCTTGTGATTTCTGCACATTGCTTTTGTATCCTGAGACTTTGCTGAAGTTGCTTATCAGTTTCAGGAGGTTTTGGGCTGAGATGATGGGGTCTTCTAAATATACAATCATGTCATCTGCAAACAGAGACAATCTGGATACCTAATTATCTCTAATTGAATACCCTTTATTTCTTTTTCTTGCTTGATTGCTCTGGCTAGAACTTCCAATACTATATTGAATAGGAGTGGTGAGAGAGGCATCCTTGTCTTGTGCCAGATTTCAAAGGGAATGCTTCCATTTTTGTCCGTTCAGTATGATATTAGCTGTGGGTTTGTCATAAATAGTTTTTATTATTTTGTGATATGTTCCATTAATACCTAGTTTCTTGAGGGTTTTTAGCATAAAGGGCTGTGGAATTTTGTTGAAGGCCTTCTCTGCATCTATTGAGATAATCATGTGGTTTTTGTCTTTGGTTCTGTTTATGTGTTGGATTATGTTTATAGACTTGTGTACGTTGAACCAGCCTTGCATCCCCAGGATAAAGCCTACTTGATCATGATGAATAAGCTTTTTGATTTGCTGTTGCATTGTTTGCCAGTATTTTATTGAAGATTTTTGCGTCAATGTTCATCAAGGATATTAGCCTGAAGTTTTCTTTTTTTGTTGTGTCTCTGCCTGGTTTTGGTATTAGGATGATGTTGGTCTCATAAAATGAGTAGGGGAGGATTCCCTCTTTTTGTATTGTTTGGAATAGTTTCAGAAGGAAAGGTACCAGCTCCTCTTTGTACGTCTGGTAGAATTGGGCTGTAAAACCACCTGGACCTGGGCTTATTTTAGTTGGTAGGCTATTAATTGCTGCCTCAACTTCAACCCTTGTTATTGGTCTATTCAGGGTTTCAACTTCTTCCTGGTTTAGTCTTGGGAGACAGCAAGTGTCCAGGAATTTATCCATTTCTTCCAGATTTACTGGTTTGTGTGCATAGAGTTGTTTGTAGTAATCTGTGATGGTAGTTTGTATTTCTGTGGAATCAGTGGTAATGTCCCCTTTATCATTTTTTATTCCATCTATTTGATTCTTCTCTTTTCTTTTTTGTTAGTCTGGCTAGCAGTCTATCTATTTTGTTTATCTTTTCAAAAAACCAGTTCCTGGATTTGTTGATTTTTCGAGGAGCTTTTTGTGTTTCTGTCTCCTTCAGTTCTGCTGTGATCTTAGTTATTTCTTGTCTTCTGCTAGCTTTTGAGTTTATTTGATCTTGCTCCTCTAACGATTTCAATTTTGATGACGGGGTGTCGATTTTAGATCTTCCCTTGCTCCTCATGTGGGCATTTATTGCTATGAATTTTTCTCTAGACACTGCTTTAAATGTGTCCCAGAGATTCTGGTATGTTGTGTCTTCGTTCTCATTGGTTTCGAAGAACATCTGTAGTTCTGCCTTCATTTCATTGTTTATCCAGTCAACATTCAGGAGCCAGTTGTTCATTTTCCATGAAGTTGTGTGGTTTTGAGTTAGTTTCTTAATCCTGAGTTCTAATTTGATTGTACTGTGGTCTGAGAGACTGTTTGTTATGATGTCCGTTCTTTTGCATTTGCTGAGGAGTGATTTACTTCCAATTATTTGGTCGATTTTAGAGTGTGATGTGGTGCTGAGAAGAATGTATATCCTGTGGATTTGGGGTTGAGAGTTCTATAAATGTCTATTAAGTTCACTTGGTCCAGATCTGCATTCAAGTCCTGGATTTCCTTGTTGATTTTCTGGCTCATTGATCTGACTAATATTGACAGTGTAGTCTTAAAGTCTCCCATTATTATTGTGTAGGAGTCTAAGTCTCTTTGTATGTCATTAAGGACTTCCTTATGTATCTGAATGCTCCTGTATTCAGTGCATATATATTTAGAATAGTTAGCTCTTCTTGTTGTATTGATCCTTTTACCATTATGTAATGCCCTTCTTGGTCTCTTTTGAATTTTGTTGGTTTAAAGTTTGTTTTATCAGAGACTAGAATTGCCACCCCTGCTTTTTTTTTTACTCTCTGTTTGCTTGGTAAATCTTCTTACATCCCTTTATTTTGAGTCTATCTGTGTCTTTGCATGTGAGATGCGTCTCCTGAATATAGCTCACCAATGGTTCTTGGCTTTTTATCCAATTTGCCAGTCTGTGTCTTTTGATTGGGACATTTAGTCCATTTACATTTAATGTTAATATTGTTATGTGTGAATTTGAACCTGCCATTTTATTACTGGTTGGTTGTTTTGCCTTTTGGTTGGCATAATTTCCTCATTGCGTCATTGGTCTTTACCATTTGGTTCTTTTTTGCAGTGGGTGGTACTGTTTTTTCCTTTCTGTGTTTAGTGCTTCCTTTAGGAGCTCTTGTAGGGCAGGTCTGGTAGTGACAAAATTTCTTTCAGCAATTGCTTGTCTGTAAAGAATTTTATTTCTCCATCACTTATGAAGCTTAGTTTGGCTGGATATGAAATTCTGGGTGAAAGCTCTTTTCTTTAAGGATGTTGAATATTGGTCCCCGCTCTCTTCTGGCTTCTAGGGTTTCTGCCAAGAGATCCACTGTGAGTCTTATGTGCTTCCCTTTGTGGATGACCCGACCTTTCTCTCTGGCTGCCCTTAGCATTTTTTCCTTTGTTTTAACCCTAGTGAATCTAACGATTATGTGCCTTGGGGTTGCTCTTCTAGAGGAGTATTGTTGTGGTGTTCTCTGTGTTTCCTGTATTGGAATGTTTGCCTACCTTGCTAGGTTGGGGAGTTCTTCTGGATAATATGCTGAAGATCGTTTTCCACCTTGGATTCATTCTCCCCATCATCTTCCGGTATACCAATCAAGCGTAGATTAGGTCTTTTCACATAATCCCATATTTCCTGACGGGTTTGCTCATTTCTTTTCACTCTTTCTTCTCTTTTCTTGCCTTCTCATTTATTTCAGTGAGTTGATCTTCAATCTCTGATATCATCTATTCAGCTATTGACCCTGTGTATGCTTCTCAAAGTTCTTGTGCTGTGTTTTTCAGCTCCATCAAGTCGTTTATGTTCTTCTCTAAGCTGGTTATTCTAATTAGCATTTCTTCTAACCTTTTTTCAAGGTTTTTAGTTTCTTTGCATTGGGATAGAACATGTTCCTTTAACTCAGAGAAGTTTGTTATTACCCACCTTCTGAAGCCTGCTTCTGTCAATTAGTCAAATTCATCCTCCATCCAGCTTTGTTCCCTTGCTGGTGAGGAGTTGTGATCTTGTGGTGGGAGAGAGGCATTCTGGTTTTTGATAGTTTCATTCTTCTTGCACTGGTTTCATCCCATTTCATTGGATTTCTACAGCTTTGATCTCAGGTAGCTGCTTGGGGAGGCAGCCTTTCCTTTGTCTGCCTGTAGAGGTGCTGCTGGGCTGCCAGGAATTCAGTGGAGCTGCTGGGTCTTTTTTTAACTCAGGAAAATTAGGCTGGCTTCTGCAATGGCAGCTTCCTTTCTGCCCGCTGAGCTCGATCATTCCTGGTCGCTCTCTAACTGATGTTCTGGTTGTGAAACTCTGGAGTGAGAGTTTTTTTAGCCTGCTGTGCTTTGTACAGTGGGGACCCATCCTGCCGTATGGGCTGTTTCCCTGTTTTCAGTTCCCCTTCTTTCTGGGGGCTGCTGGCTCTGTCCAGTCGGCTTTCTGGCTTTTGCGTCAGCCAGTGCTTCTGCCTTGATCTATGCTGACAGCCCTGGCATCAGCTGAAGTTGCTGTTCTGCCCTGTTCAGGTAGCTCACTGAGGCTTTTCAGCCCCATGAAGATCTCCTGTTCTGTGGGTTGTAGAGGGCTTGGGTGGAGTGCTGTATCCAAACTGAAGTCCCAGAGGGGGAGATCCCCTGGTCCTCCAGTCAGTTGCACGCTCCTCCTGGGTGGGGCAGCACCCTGCCTTGCCTCAACTTGCCCTATTTGGTTTATACCCACTGTCCAACCAGACCCACAAAATGAACCTGGTACCTCATTTGGAATTGTGGAGACCACTCAGCTTCTGCGTCTCTCTCTCTCTCTCTGGGAGCTGCTTTCTGGAGCTGCCTCTTATTCAGCCATCTTGGGATCTCCCCCACCCTGATAAAATTCTTGAGGAAAGTAAGGGAACGAGAGAAGAATTTGTTTTCCTAAAACTTGTCTTGAAATTTGATCCCAATTTTGGAGTTGGGCCACCCCTTGAGTTCCATGCATTGAAATATTTCTTTTGTTAGTGTTTGGGTATTAATATCTATCCAAAAACTGACTGCTCTCTCATTTAATGCATTTACTCTACTCTTTGTTGGGAAATCCTTATCTATTAGCTCCACAAAGAGCTGCTCTTGAATCTTCCTTGACACTCCCATTGTTGCTTTTCTTCACATTGTTCTCGTCCTCCTTCTTCAGCTCTATTTGCCGGGCATGGGCTGTCTGTGTGACAGCCAATATGCCCTTTTTGGCGTCTGAGTCTCTTAGATGGATTCGTTTTCTTTATCGACTCACTGGGGCTCATGAAAATTGTTGAGTTCCTTAGTGGTGGCATTTCTGCAAGTGGTACTGTAAAAGAAAAAGACATAGTTTTCCAGTGCTTGCCCTCTGCTGGGCAATATGCCACCAGCAGGGAACACAGGGTGAGCAGAAGCCCATATGCTCCCTGTCCTCCTGGGAGGATGCAGAGTCCAGTGGAGAAGACAGACCTCTAACATCCACACCAATAACTGGAACTTGGCAACTGTGTGATGTGCTGTAGAGAGAGGGGCCAAGGCCAAGAGGGACTCTGATTAGGGGTTCTGCACAGACTTCCCTGAAGGCACAATGCCTGAGCAGGTGTTGGTTGAATGAGGTGGAGCCTTGATTAGTAGAAGAGGGGAGGGAAGGGCTTTCCAGGCAGAATGAATGAGCCCTGCAAATGCCCTTCTGTGGGAGTGGACAGGGCCAGACAAGAGCCTAAGGGAGTTTAACATGTCAGGAACAGAGGGCGAGAGTGAGCTGGGGAGGTGAACAGGGCCTGAGGCAGGCAGGGCCATGTGGAGGAGTCTCATATTTGTCCTAAAACCAGCGGAGAGTCACTGAAAAACATGAGGATTGGGGGAGAGGAGATAGGCAGTAAGATGTGACCAGATTTGCATTTTGAAGAGGCCATTCTGTCTGCACTATGGAAGAGGTATTTTGTGGCAAAGGTGAGGGTCAAAGGGACAGAGTGAGCCAGTTAAAAGGCTGCTGCATTGCAGTAGTCCAAGTAAGTGGTGATGATAGATTGGACCGCAAAGGTGCCCGTGGAGAAAGATAAGCCAATTCAAATTTATTTAAAAGCACTATTGGCAGGATTTTATTATGTATTGGATAATAATCATAGTTAACACTTACCAAATTCCTTTTTAAAAAATTATGTGCTAGGTACCATTCTAAATACCTTTCATATATTATCTCATTTACTGTTCATAGTAGCCTTATGAGATGTATTCTTTTATAAGACCAGTTTCACAGGTGTGAAAACCAAGGCAAGAGAGTTTAAGACATTTACCCAGGCTAGGAAGTGATTACCTTATTTGCCATCAAATTGAATGTAGGAATATGGGCCTGAGGATGAGGGAGAGGCACGTGTTAAGAGTGACTCTTGGTTCTGGCTTATGTGTACTGCATGGACTATAGGGCCATGTGCTGGGCTGAGAAGCCTTGGAAGAGGGCCAGGTATGGGGAAGCAATTCGATTTTAGCTTAGGTTTTACCATGATGAATTTAAAATACATTTGAGATATTCAAGAGAAGTCAAGGAGACAGCTGAGTATATAGGTCTGGAGCTCAAAGAAGAGATGCAGGCTAAGCATCTAAATACTTTAGTCATCAGCACAGTTATCAGCATAATTGGTGTTGTGGGCACTAATGAGATCATGGAGAATACAGAATAAGAGGAGGAGATTCTAGGATAGAGCTTGGAAGATCTTTAATATTTAATGGCTAAACAACAATGATGAACATAAAAAACAGAAGGCCCACAGAGTTAGAGGAAAGTCAGAAGACTGATATGTCTTGGAAGAAAAAATTCGAAAAGGAGGAAATGGATAATGTTGTTGAACTCTGCTAAGAGGTAAACTGAGATGAAGATGAATACATGGAGATGTCTGGATATGTGGGAAATGGAGGGAGAGTGGCAGAGAGCTAACAGATCAGCTAGGAGGCTGTGGGTGTGGTCCTGGTATGGAGCGATGGTGGCCTGGTTAAAGGGTTATCGTTGTCATGGAAAGAAAAGCATGTGTGTATAAAATATTTTTTACTATGTATATATGGTAGGCCAAACCTGCTGTTGGATTGGAATCCAGGGTAGTGCTATGGTGCCATAGTTTGAACGTTTGTTCTCCCGAAGCTCATGTTGAAATTTGATCCTGGCTGGACACAGTGGCTCACGCCTGTAATCCCAGCACTTTGGGAGGCCAAGGTGGGTGGATCACGAGGTCAGTAGATCAAGATCATCCTGGCTAACAAGGTGAAACCCCGTCTCTACTAAAAGTACAAAAAATTAGCTGGGTGTGGTGGCACGTGCCTGTAGTCCCAGCTACTTGGGAGGCTGAGGCAGGAGAATTGCTTGAACCTGGGAGGTGGAGGTTTC
>NW_016107360.1:8639985-8674097 GCF_001604975.1 Cebus imitator | reverse complement strand
AAAAAAAAAAAAAAAAAGAGAAATTTGGAGTTGTAGCCTAATGGGAAGTGTTTGGGTCAACAGGTGAATCCCTCATGAATGACTTGGTGCCTTTCTCATGCTAATGAGTCCTCAGTCCATTAGTTGCTGTAAGAGCTTGTTTCAAAAGAGCCTGGTACCTACTCCACTCTTGCTTCTTCTCTCACAAGGTGATCTCCGCACATATCAGTTCCCGTGCTCCTGCCATGACAGAAAGCAGCCTGAGAGCATCTCCAGATGCAGAGTCCAGTCTTGAACTTTTCCAGACATCAGAATCGTGAGCCAAATGAACCTTTTTTTTTTCTTTACAAATTACTCAGCCTCGGTTATCCTTTTAAAGCAGTACTAAAGGGAGTAAGATAGTTTCTAGCTGTGAAGCTACTGCCTCTGGGTAAATGGTATTGCCATTTACTGTGATAGAAAAAGAGATGAGGAGGAATAGATTTAAGGGTAGAAATCAAGTCTGTTTAGGCCAGGCTGAGTTTGAGATGTCTGTGGAATATTCAATACATAATAGCTAGTTTTGGACCCAGAGAAGAGATCATGGGGAGAGGTACAGATTGTGGAAGCTTCACCCCTGAGATCGCTTTTAAAATACTGGGCCAGAATTCATCAATCCCAAAGAGAAGGAATATGGCTGTCTGCTGGAAATGAGAGGCAAAGTACTAGATTAGGTGCTCAAAGAGAGTTCTAATAGTTTGTGAAGTGGGTAGAAGAATAAACTGATGAAGGACACAGAGGAAGACCTCATGTCCTTAAACAACACGAAGACTTCGCTTGAGTAACACCTGTATGCAGAGCTGTGCGATTTTCTCCCACCAGGCTCAGCAGTCCGACTGTGGGAGCTGAAATGCAGACTTTAGTCTTTTGGGGTCTAAGATTTTCCCTGGATTTTGGATTTGTTTTCTTGATTTCCCACATTTCAAAGGGCTGACTTGATCCTGCAGTGAATGCAGTTGACCTGGAAGAATCAGGTGAACATCTGCAAGGCCTATAACACTCCTGGATGCTCCTCTCTTCCTAACTCAGAGATACTGGCGCAGGTATGAGTCATCCTGAGCTCCTGGTGCCCATTGGACACCTACTACCTGAGTCAGTTTCCCCATCCCTACCGCCAAATCTAGCTGTTCTCCCTCATAGTCATTTTCCCATGTTGCCGGAGTCCTAATTCATGAATTCTTGGTTCATGGGCAGGCCTGCCTAAGTTATGCCTTTCATTACCTCTCATCTAGACAGTGGCAAGAGTACCATAATTGGTTTTCCTGCTTCTAGTGCCTTTCCTCTCCAATTTGTCCTTTGGGTGCCAGATTTATCTTTTTGAAACATAGCTCTAATCCAGCTTCTCCCGAGCCCAAACGCCTTTAACAACTCCCTATTTATAGAACAGTAGTTTTTAGACTCTGAGCAGCAGTGCCCTAGGGGTTCACAGAAAGGAGAGTGGGTGCGTGGTCTGGGATGCCTGTGTCCTCCATATCCTACCTGACTGACTCTGAATTTGTACCTGTTTCACACATGAGCCTCTGGTGTATCATTACGGACTTTCCAGAATTAGAATTCATTAGTTTTCAGAGAATAGAGAGCAAGACCCTTCAAAATCTAAGCTCATTACCTTTTAGACCATCTTTTCTGTACTTCTCTGTTCTAGCTAAAAGGAGCTATTCTTAATACCTCTCTGCATTTGCTCATGTTATGTCCTTCACTGAAACTTCCCTCCCATCCCCAAATGTTCAAATCCAACCCATCTTTTAAGAATCCCTTAAAAGGGATTTAAGGCTTAAATGATCCTTTCTGCATGAACTGTTCCTTGATTTCTTTCTGTTCGAATTATCTCTCCTTCTAGATTCTGAGAACATTTTATCTGGCTCGCTCTTGTGGCTCTGTGTTATGTTAGTATTTACTTGTTACCTGTATGAATGCAATTTCCACACTTTTGGTACACATAGGTTCACATCTCCTTCCACAACTAGTGTTTATTAAGCACCAGTTTTGGGCCAAACACAATTTTGAATGCTGGTGAAACAGCAAGAAATAAAATGAAGCCTCTGCACTTGCAAAACTTATATTGAAATAGGGGCAAGAGGTGATAAGCTGGTAAATATGTAATATGAGATGGTGATTCGTTCTGTGGGTAAAAGCAAAGGAGGATGGAAAGAGAAAGAATGCTGGCAGGAGGAAGTGCTACGAGTTGGTGAGGGAAGACCACCAATAAGGTAATGTCTGAGCAGAGTCCGGACAAGTGAATCGGGAAGAGTGTTTCAGGCCCAGGGATCAGCGAGGGCAAAGGCCCGAGGTGAGAGCATGTTTTAGAAACAGGAAACAGGCCACCTTGCCTGGTGCTGAGTAAGCAGGGTTAAGCTGATCAGAAATGAGGTTAAAGAGAAGGTGGTATGCAAGAGATCCTGTGGACCAGTGAAAGTATTTTGGCTTTTATTCTTTTATTTATCCAATTAATTGTTTGAGCACCCATATGCTTATATTAGCGGTAAGTCAATATCTCACCTTTGAGACCTCTTTTCCACCCCAAATTGTTAACACTTGAGAATTTGGTTAAAAGAGGTTAGTTTTGCTTCCATGTGCCAGGAGAAAGAGGTCACTCTGGTCAGCCCATTGTTCCCACATGGGATTATTATGGTTCCCTTGTCATGCGCAGCCAGGTGAATGCTTTTCTGCTGTTATGGCCACGCCTCAGCTCATCCAAATCCCTGCCCAGGCCACAGTGGGCCCCTAAGCTGGAGCCAAAGGATCACAGATTTTATATGTCATCTGTTCAGCCCTTGTTAGTTAAGTTTGGCTACCTTACCGAGGGGTTGCTTACCATAGCTGCACACTGTAATTGCTGCTACACCACCTGTACTAATCCTAGACCCTGGCATAAGCTCAGCAGAACTTCTGTCTAGTGGTGGAGCACCATACATCTTTATGAGCCAAATTCAACCATACATGTTCAGCACAGAGGCACAACGCTATGAATGTTAAACTGCATCTTCGGGTGACTTCACCTCTAGACGCAGAAGAGGAGGTTGGCATACTATTTAGATTCCATCTCACCAGGCATCACAGGCTTATTCCTTCCATGTGATACCGGAATTGTCTGCTTGACAATTGTCTGATTGACAGGAGGAATCCGTCTGATTTACCTAAGAAACCTCCCCAGCACCCAATTCAATAAATGGCACTCACAAGGCATTTGTGGAATGAAATCTGATATCTTTTAACTGATCAATTCAATCTTCTTCATTTGTGATGAAGTGTTTAAAAATGGGCTACCAGTGAGAAAATGATTTTCCCATTGCACTCCCACCAGCTGGTATTTGCGGACTGACTGGAGTACAACTGTGTGTTCACATTTTATTCAAACGGACTCTGCTATACCAGATGCTCTTGCATTTCTGCTGGCTGGTCAAGAGTTGGCCTTGCAAGTGGGCCAGGAGGCAAGGGAGGAAGAAGACCAAGGGGAGGCAGCGGTGCACTAGGGGAAGAGCTGTGAGTGAGACGGGAGGGGAGGCAGTGCACAGCAGGGCGGTGGAGTCCTCTTCCTAAAAATGGCTCCTTCCAAGAATCTGTCCCCCAGAGACAAAGAGGCAGGGTGAGATAAGGGCTGGGAAAAGCATCATCACCTTTTGGGGATTTAGTTGTGCCATTTCATCTCTCTCTCGTTCTTTCTCTCTCTCTCTCTCTCTCTTTTTTTTAACTGTTATACATTTATGGGGTACATGTGAGTATTTGTTATATGCATAGAATGTGTGATGATCAAGTTAGAGTATTTGGGGTGTCCCTCACCTTGAGTATTTATTCTGTGTGTGGGGAACATTTCAAGCCCTCTCTTCTTGTTACATGGAAACATACATTACATTGTTGCTATCTATAGTTATCTTACTCTGCTATCAGGGTTATTTCTTCTATCTAACTGTACTTTTGTACCCACTAACCAACCGTTCTTTATCCTTCCCCCCGACTCACATACCTTTCCCAGCTTCTAGTATCTATCATTGTATTCTCTGTCTCCATGCTATCATTTTTTTAAACTCGCACATAGTGAGAATTTGCAGTATTTTTCTCTGTGCCTGGCTTATTTCTGTTAACACAGCAACCACCAGTTCCATCCGTGTTGCTGCAAATGACAGGATTTCATTCTTTTTTATGGTCAAATAGTATTCCATTGTGCATGTATACCACCTTTTCTTTATCCCTTTGTCCATAGATGGACTTCTTGAATTCATTTGGCTGGAAAGTTTCCTAAACGGTTCCATTTCCACCTCCCTCCAGACAGTCAGGGAAAAGCAGCTATCGGAACTCAAAAGGAGACAGATCTCAGAGGAGAAAGCATTCTCTTCCACAGTCCTCTTGGGACTGTGATTATTTCTTCTGAGAGCCCTGAAAACCTAGCTTTATCTACTGTGTGACTTTCTCTTCAAGCTGTCCCTGGCGCTCCATTAATTAGTGGGTCTCTTATTTAAACGACTCAGTCTTTATCCTCTGGTTTGTGAGCCACAGTGAAGTCATAGTGCTGAATCCAGTGCCTTCTCGCTATTTCCATGGCAACCAGCCACAGTCACCCTGGTGGAAGTTTGTGCCTTCATTTAGACGCATGGGATAGAGAAGATGGGTGAGGAGAGAGACAAGCTCTATTCAAATACAAATATCCTGAACAATAGCTCCACAAATGACTCTGTGAAGTAAACTGATTTGCAGAACACTTACTTAGATCCAACACAACTACCTTCTTCCTCACCCTCTGCCTGCTCATATTCTGTACATCATTTAAAGGAATGTTTTTTATTTATGTCTTTATATTAAGTTTCCTTTTAAAAGTCTGCTTCTGGTAAAGAAGTCAGAGTTATGCTAATTTTCTTGACATTCTACTTAATTTAAAATTAATTTCTTGTCTTAATTGTTCATGTCTTTTCACTATCAGCCCTTCCTCCCCCTAGTGAAGCACAGTGACTACACCAGTTATTTGGCTCAGGACAGTGGTCAAGCAGAGACCACACCAGGGACTGTGCATGTGATTCTAGTCTAACTTCCCAAGTTAGAACCGGTCCAGAATCTGAGGATGATTCTTGTCATCCAAGATACTGCAAGAAAATATCCCTTTGGACATTTTCTGAGGTGCTGCTGATGAAGGTGAAGACCCCAGGACACTCTGAATAAACTTTGTAACATGCATAGCTGACTAAGTTCGCTACTCCTGCTGTACCCATCTTTCTTGCTCTCAGCAATCAAAGTTTTGACTCATGGCAATTGAGATGGAGCTTTCCGGGAAGTGGACACCTGGTAGGAGAAAAAACCAACACTTGCCTTGTCATTCCATCAAGTTCAGATTGCTGCCTCCTTCTGCTGAGTCATTGTGTGAGAAGGGGGAGTCTTTGAATTGGCATTTAGGGGATAGTTTCAGGATCATATTTCTCAGCCATTAGCTGTTTCAGGGAGTGCAAAGCCCCGTTCCCAGCTGGCAGTGCTGAGACATCTCATACACTCTCCTTTTAGTCATCCTCGTCTTTCTGCAACTTACTCCTCCGTCTCCACACTATTTCTTTCTTCTTTTTCTTTTCTTTTCTTTTTTTTTTTTTTTAGTCAGAGTCTCGCTCTGTCACCCAGACTGGAGTGCAGTGATGCAGTCTCAGCCTACTACACTCTGTACCTCCCAGGTTCAAGCGATTCTCATGCCTTAGCCCCCAAAGTAGCTGCAATTACAGCTGTGTGCCACCACACGTGGTTAATTTTTATATTTTTAGTAAAGATGGGGTTTTACCATGTTGGCCAGGCTGGTCTTGATCTCCTGGCCTCGAGTGATCTGCCCGTCTCAGCCTCCACACTGTTTCTGAATGACTGTACAGGAGCAACAAGGACACAGTTGTAGGGGTAGGACAATTGCTATGTCAGGGATGAATGTAACCTCTGACTAAACAGGAAGACGTCACATGTAGTTAATGTCGCCTTTGGCCACGACGACACACTGGGGCTCATTAGCGGACTTTAATGATCAGAACTTCAGACTGGAGAAGAAGTTCTTGCTGGTTTCTGAAGTGATGAAATATATTGCCTTGGTACAAGTCGTCTAAGAGCCAACTTATCCATTTGGTGTAATACACAGAATGCCCAAGGCTCACGATGTTTTTAGGGGTCCATGAGGATGTTTTAAAGTCAGAAGGAAAAAAATACAATCCAGCTTGAATTATACTCATTTTTAAACCTGTATAGTCATGAAATACCATTTAAAATATTTTTTATGGAAGAAGGAGCCCATGAAGGCAACAGTGGCTAGGGTCCCTAAAAGTCATAGTGCAGGCCCTGTGTCTGTCACTTCTAGTTATAAATCCATTTGAACAACAAATGACACACATCATGATGACAGTTTAAGATGTTAGGCCGAGGCAGGTAGATCACGTGAGGTCAGGAGTTCGAGACCAGCCTGACTAACATGGTCAAACCCTGTCTCTACTAAAAAGAAAAAAGAAAAAAAGAAAGAAAAAATAGCTGGGCATGGTGGCGCATGTCTGTAATCCCAGCTACTTGGGAGACTGAGGCAGGAAAATCTCTTGAACCCATGAGGCAGAGGTTGCAGTAAGCCAAGATTGCACCACTGCACTCCAGCCTGGGCAACAAGAGCGAAACTCCATCTGAAAAAGAAAAAAGAAAGAAAAGAAAAGAAATAAGTTAATGACACAGCATGCAACAGGACTTTTTAGAACCAGCAGTCAGGATTGGGTGTTAAGCTACTTGTCCTTTTAAATGGTGTTTTGTCTCTCTCTCTCTCTCTCTCTCTCTCTCTCTCTCTCTGTGTGTGTGTGTGTGTGTGTGTGTGTGTGTGATTCACTGAAGGTCTTCTACAAGTCTGCCTTCCCACATCTCTGCCCTTGGTCAAGTAGCTTTCTTCTAAAATCTTTCTGAAAATTTAAGAAATGTTCCTTATTTCTTGAAGCATTCAGGAAACTAACTTGGTCGTTTCTCATTATGAAACAGTTCATGTTCCCAGTTCCTTTGAAAGGCTGGAAGGATGCTTTTGAAAGCTGGCTATTTTAGCCAGGAGCATTAATCATGCTGATTCTGCTGTCAACTGAGGTTATACCATCTGATCTTCCATTTCCCTTGTCACAATCATTTATGCTGTACCTCTTGACATGACACATAAGTTCTTTTTATTCTATTACATATTAAATATACCAGAATACATGAACAACTCTTTGTTATCTAGTAAAACAGAATATAACGTGGGTCCATCTTGATATATTAAAGGCATCTAGTTACTGAAGTGCCTAAAGGACCTGCTTAAGATACTTTTACTTGTAGAGCAATGAGGAAGCACAGATTCCACAAAGGCTATATATGTAATAAGGTTGCAAGAGCTTAAAAGCGCTAAATTGTTTTGTTGTTGCTGTTGTTGTTTTGTTTTTTCACAAGGGGAAGATTCTTGAAGGTTGAGTCCACCCTGCATATGGAAGAAAGGAAACCAGTCTTCATTGACTACTTCTCTGTGCCAGGTTCTATCCTGGATTCTTCAATAGATTATCTTTGAGCCTTATAATCTACCAGTTATCTTTATGTAGGTGGGGGAACCAAGAGACAATTAACTACCTTGCTATAAGTCACACAGCTAATATTTAGTAGAAATAGGATTCATACCCAGGTTTGTGTGATGGTCCTACCTTTCTATACCCTGGATCAGCACACTTGTTCAGTAAAGGGCCCAACAGCAGCTGCTCACACTGCTATTATAGCATGACAGCAGCCATAGACAACTTGTGAACAAATGGGCAGAGCTGTGTGCTTGTAAAAGTTTATTTGCAAATGTAGGTAATAGCTGGCCTTGGCCCATGGTAGGTAGTTTGTCATGCTCTGATTTTTAGTGTAGGAGCTCAACCCTGGCTGCCATTGGAATCACTAAGAAACTTTGAAAACTCTTGGTACACAGGTCTTATTCCATATCAATTAAATTAGGATAATTATTATTTTTTTTTTTTGAGATGGAGTCTTGCTCTGTTGCCCAGGCTGGAGTGCAATGGTGTGATCTCAGCTAACTGCAACCTCCACCTCCCAGGTTCAAGCAGTTCTCCTGTCTCAGGCTCCTGAGTAGCTGGGACTACAGGTGCACATCACCACGTCTGGCTAATATTTGTATTTTTAGTAGAGATGGAGTTTCACTGTATCGGTCAGGCTGGTCTTGAACTCCTGACTTCAGGTGATCCACCTGCCTCAGCCTCCCAAAGTGCTGGGATTACAGGCGTGAGCCACTGCACCCACTGCACCCAGCTAGAATAATTTTTAAGAAAGCTCCCTGGGTGATTCCTACAAGCAGCCAGAGTTGAGAACCTTGATCTACAGCTCATTTAGTAATCAAGGCAGCCAAGTTAAACATACACACAAACACACACAGATAAAATCAATGAAATTTACAGCTAATCCTCTCCATGTAACCAAATCTTGCTCCATCAACAGCCAAGAAAAATCCTACCTTCTTAATTACACCTTCCTTGTCTTGATCAGGAAAATTGAGATGAGACCTCTCTTATCTGATTTTTAATGAAATTGTGTTGTAGAATTAGTCCTATTTTAACATATTTTGTATAATTCAGTGGTTATTCAAATAATCTATTTAAATCTTCTACCATTATTTAGACATGTTTACGAGTAAACCTTGTCTTCTCAAACAGTCTGCAAACCGTAGGTATATGGCTCATGACACAAGATCTAGCTTAAGGCCAGCTGCAAGGTAGGTGCTTGTAGGTTCAAGGAGCTTTCTTGAGAAGGACAGAAATGAAAATGTTGGGGGTTTGACAATAGATTTGAATATAGTCTGGTAGAATTCATTAATTCTTGTGATCTCTCCCTTCTCCCCCAATCTACTCTTCCTTCCATCTTCCCTACCTTAGTTAATAACAACTCGATCCTTAAAGATCTTAGAATCGAGACTGACCTTTTTCCTTTCTCTTATGTCTACATCAAAATCAGAGAGCATAAATGAGCAGTTCTGCCTTTAGCATATACACAAAATCTGATGATTACTTAATGCATGCACTGCTACTATCCCGGCCAAAGTCATCACTTCTTACCTGGATTATTGCAAAGCTTTCTAAAATGCTTTCTGCTTCTGCCCTGGCACCCTGCTCTGACCATTCTCAGCACAGCATCCAGAATGATCTTGTTCAAAAAAGTTTAACTCTGCTTAAAATGTTCCAATGGCTTGTGTGATGTCACTCAAGGTGAAAACCAAAGTCCCCCCAAAATATGCCATTATTTATTTGACCTCATCTCCTACTGTCCTTGTTGCAGCTCTCCCAGCGTCAACTCCTGTAGACTCCTTGCTAATCCTTGAACATGCCAGACATATTCCCACCCCAGGACCTTTGCACATGCTGTTTCTGTTTGCCTGACTGCTCAGCTCCTTGGTATCTATATGGTCACCTCTCTCACTTACTTCAAGTCTTTGTTCAAAGTCACCCAGTGAAGCCTTCATGACCTCTAACACCAAATCTCATTTTCTCCTCGGATATACCCTATTTCTCTTTTGTGCTTTGTATCTCTCTACAATGCTTCTCACCTTCTGACTTACTGTACAATGTATTCACTTGTTTTGCTTATTGACTATCTCCCCGACTTAGAAGGTAAGCTCCATGAATGCAGGATGCTTACCTTTTTAAAATCTGTATATAGTGCCTAGGGAAATACCTAGCACATTACAAAAGACATGTGTCATTGAGTAAAGGATAGGCTGTCAGCCTTCTGGGCAGTTTCCTTAGAATACATATGTTGGTGATATGGTTTGGCTATGTCCCCACCCAAATCTCACCTTGCATTGTAACAATCCCCACGTGTGAAGTGTGGGACCAGGTGGAGATTATTGAATCATGGAGGTGGTTTCCCCCATACTATTCTAGTGTTGGTGAATAAGTCTCATGAGATCTGATGGTTTTATAAATGGGAGTTCCCCAGCTCAAGCTCTCTTGCCTGCTGCCATGTAAGGCATGCCTTTGCTTCTCCTTTGCCTTCCACCTTGATTGTGAGGCCTCCCCCCTTGATTGTGAGGCCTCCCCAGCCATGTGGAACTGTGAGCCCATTAAATCTCTTTCCTTTATAAATAACTCAGTCTCAGATATGTTTTTATTAACAGTGTGAGAACAGACTAATATAGTTGGTATGATGGTCATCTCTGATTCTGGTCCATCAGGCACCCATTCACTTCTCTTACGGTAATAGGATCCTTTCATTCCATAAGATACCTTGTTATTTGAATTAAGCAGTTTCCTCTCCAATTCCAGCTCCAAGTATGAATCTGCCTGATTCTGACTTTGAATGATCTGTCTCCTTGGCTATAGTTATTAGAGTTGTTGGCTTTGAATTGAGACTGTGTCCAACCTAGGCCAAGCCAAATATTGCTTGTGACCTCTCTGAGAGAGATTTTAAAACATTGTTTTCCCACTGAGGTTACTAAATTGGTAGAATGAGGGGATGGTGCCATTTTCACCATTTAGCAAGAGCCCATTCAAAAGACAGTGATAAACAGAATTTAAACACTGTTGTTTGGACTTGACTCACACATTTCTAAAACTAAATCTTCCCTGGGTATTTCATCTGTGTAACTCAATACATTGCTGTTGTTATTTAAGCTTGAGTTTCTGTTTCTTGAAACTAAAAGAGTCCTGTGGGGGGTGGGGGAATCTGGCATGAAAAGACTCAATTTCATGGCTAAAGACCTTTTTTATTTTCACTTTTTCCAAAGACTTATTACTTTGAGAAACTGAGGCAATACAATAAAAATGGAATACATATGCAATTTATGAAGAGATGTTACAGAGGCTGCTTTTTATTATTTGGTAAAGAATGGTGTCTAATTTTTTATAATTAACTCAGTCAACATATTTAGCATTATTACATATGTATTGAGCCTTAAATTCGCAAATTAATGCATGGTATGGGGAGTCCTAAATAAGGAAAGACATCAGGGACCTCCTTACGCTAGGTTAATTACAAAATAAATGGCAGGAAGGGCTTCGACTTCAATGCCATCTCTCATCTTAGTATCCCCCTTGCATAGTGCCTGCCACATGATTGATATTCAGTAAATAAAGAATAATTGAGTGATTGCCATCGTAAGTTGTTCTTAGCATTTTATTGGTTCATAGGCTTGGATGAAAGCTCTTCCCAGAAAAATGCGTACCCTCATGCCCATCACACGCACATGTGGACACACACGCGCGCGCGCACACACACACACACATTTGCATAAAGTGTCTGGATTTTGCAGTCTCCTTGAAGCACTCATAAACTTGGAAAGTGTCCCTAGATCCTAGGTTAAGAAATGCTTTGAATGATCCCACTGCAGTATACTGTAGCCTACTCAGTATTTCCATCTAGAATTTTAGTACCGAGCATGTGAAAAACCAATTATTAAACATGGACTATTGAAGGAGATTATTGCATTGGTAGTTCAGTGTCTAAGTGGCTTTGGAATTAAATGTAGATTGCCTTGGCCATCATGTACAACCTTAGGTAACGTAGTTAACTGCTTTAAGTTTGCATGAATTTCCGAATCTATAAAATGAAAATAATAAGTCAACTTCTTTCATGTGACTAAATGAAATGCTACACATAGAACAATTAGCACAGTTCCTGCTATTCAATAAATGTTAGCTGCTGATGGTGTTAAAGCCATTTATAAAAGGCAACATTTTAAATAGAGTGAAGTCATTTTGTCTGGCTCAGGTAGGAATTTTGACAGCCAACAGGGAGATAACTATGGGATCTTCCATGGGTTCTTTGGATTTAATTATCTGTGACATGAAGTTATGTTTTCTAAGCATTATAAAAAGTTGACTTTATTGCCTATAGGATAAAAATGATAATCCCTCTATCTAGTCATCAAGACCTTTATGTAAGTAGGAACGCATGGACCAGCTAAGGCTTAAAATTTAAAAATGAAGTTAGTTAAAACTTGGTGCGGTGGCTTATGCCTGTAATTCAGCACTTTGGGAGGCAGGGGTGGGCTGATCATCTGAGGTAAGGAGTTTACCAGCCTGGCCAACATGGTGAAATCCCCTTCTCTACTACAAATACAAAAATTAACTAGGCGTGCTGGTGGGCACCTGTAATCCCAGCCACTTGGAAGACTGAGGCGGGAGATTCGCTTGAACCCGGGAGGCGGAGGTTGCAGTGAGCCAAGATTACGGCGTTGTACTCCAGCCTGGGCAACAAGAGCAAAACTCTGTCTCAA
This sequence comes from Cebus imitator, assembly GCF_001604975.1. NCBI lineage: Eukaryota > Metazoa > Chordata > Mammalia > Primates > Cebidae > Cebus > Cebus imitator. The sequence continues at coordinate 8,661,871 of NW_016107360.1, read as the reverse complement.
AAAAAAAAAAAAAAATTGATGGTCACCTTGTAACAGACCCAGCCACGGTTGCCATCACTCAATTTCTAGGCTTTCTCTTTTGTGACTGTTGAGAGATTATATATTGACAATAAACTGGTTATATTAATTGTTCAAGGCACAAAAACTTCTTCATCCTCTTGGAGAAGTTTCTTGATTTTAAAAAAGCTACTTTTACATCATTAAAAGGAGTATGTAAAAATTCATGAAAAAGCAATGAAGCTATTTGAACACACTCATTGGTCAGTTAGAAAACATCATTACTTATTTGCTCTGTGCTGCCTTTCTTTTCCATTATGGATTCATTCTGTAATATCTGTAGAGGATCTGTTATGTGCCAAGAGCTGTTCCAGGTTTGGAAGGTCAAGAGATACTTGTACCTGGGGTCAAAAGAGTGTTACAATAGACTAGACTCTCCACTACTGTCTCCCTTCTGTAAGCCAATCAGTACCTGATGGTTTTCTTACGGGAGTGTTACTGATGGTAAGGAAGAGATGTCTTTATGTCAGGACTCAGCACCGAAGCTAAGTGAAAACGACCAGCTCTTCATTCTCTCCACCTTATGTGGCCTTGCTCTAAATCAGGGCTCTCAAACTCAGGCACCTTCAGGAGCCACAGATAGGTTAAATATGAAGGTGCTGGGTTTAGGAAGACAGCGTGAGCTGCACCTGGAGGGCTATGAGCTTCGTCTAGAGACATTGATTCTGTTTTTTAAAAACATGATGCTTGCTTGAGCAAACGCATTCAATTTCTAAATACTCTTCTCAATGAAACTCCAAAGGAAGAGGCCCTGAACCAGGCATGGGGAAAATTTTTCTGTCAAGGACCAGATTGCAAAGATTTTTGGCTTTGCAGGCCATACAGTTTCTGTCACAACAACTCAACTCTGCTGTTGCAGCTCAAAAGCAGCCCTAGGCGTACATGCACAAATATGCATGGCTGTATTCCCATGGGATTTAGCTGGCTAACTTAGCATTCTGAGAGCCAAGCAGTGCCTTGCACATAGCAGATGCTTGGGAAATGTTGGTAGATTCCATGCAGTAGAAGGTGTATTACTCATGACCAAGCTGGCGCTCAGAGCTCAACCCTACTCTCCCAGAAAAGGGCTGAAGATTAACATCTCTCACTTGGAAGCATTTCTTTCTCTGGGCAAAATCCAGGGTTGGACTAGATGAGCCCTGAAGTTTCTTCTATGTTTGAAAAACTTTAGGAAAAGACAGAAGGCAGGTAATAAAGTTTCTTGAAGGTGTCCTCTGTCCCAGCTCCCAACTGCAAATTTAAGCAGATTAGGAAACTCCAAGTATCTATGTTTTGTGCAATATGAAAGACATAGTTATTTTACCTACTTGGAGGCTGGAGATGATTTTGCCTCCTGTTGAAGACACCATCAAGCCACCCGGGCTAAAAAGTGCTGAACTGTCAGCTGCTTCCCAAATAGAATATAAAATGATTCCCTGAGGGAATCACTCATTGTTGCATCTGACTTCCATCAAATAAAGTGAGTAGTTGTTAAACCATCTAGAGTTGTTCCTGTTGCCAAATATCAGCAACACAGCCTGATCATGGCTTGTTTAGAGAGATTAGATTTGCACAGAATAGAGAAAATGCCTCACATCCTTTTTAGGAAGAAAAAGACAAGAGAGAAAAGCTGAATGAAAAGGCCCCAGAATCCTCTGATTATAGAAGCCAAAATAATTGAAAGGTGATTCATAGCAACTGTCATTACGAATAAGAGTCTAGGTCTGTTTTAGAAAGATGTTAAAAGCAGAGAAGGTGGGCTAAATGCTTTTTACACATTATGCTTCATTTTTATTTTCCTACATATAGCACTCATAGAAAAAAAATCTCTCATAAACAGGAGCAGCTGAGTTTGTTTGATTGGCCAAGGGCACTTCAAAACTTATAGAGGGAACAGGAACAGCATTTGAGAGGGCAATGAGGTGGGCAGACTTGAAAGTACACTATTTTCATCCAGTCCATTCTCTGGGTTTTATAGCCCCTGGGTGAAAGGGTTAGGTGAGATGGATTGTTCAGAGGAAATACAGTAGAAACAAGTGCTGCTGTCATACTGCCTGAACTGGAAACCAATCCTTCACCCATATCCTTGGGCAAGGTACTGATGTGGTCTGTGCCTCAGTTTCCTCATCTGCAAATTTGGAGGCAATAATAAAACATGTCACATAGAGTTCATGTATGGATTAAGTGACACACAATTCAGCAGTCATGGAACATGCATATGTAAGAGGTGTTTAGTAAATGTCAGCTGTGGTCCTGTGGCTGGAATTGTGTTGGTGAATAAGATGCATAATCATTTCGAGAGACTTTTATTAATTTACATTTTGCTCTCCCACTTCCAGGGACAAAGATCCTTTAAATTTTAATACTTTAATTTGTGATATGCATAAGGCTAATTTTTATTTTTGGTCAACCAAGAAGAAAATCCAGTTATACAAATTTATATTCTATTTCAAATTCCCATGATGCTACCAGGGTCAGAAATGTCATGTTTCAACAAGGTGGCTTAGACAGGAGATAACACTTTGATTAAAAACTTTCACTAGAAAAATTGCCCTAAAACTTTGAGTCTCTAAAGCACAAGCAGAATAAGGCAGATGGTGGCCGCCCTCTAACAAATATAAATGACACAGTTATTTACTTGGTACAATTTAAATTCAGCAGTAAAGCTCCATACAGTCAGTTTTGGTAACTGATGCCCTCTAATTGACGATTAAGTGCCTTGAGGCAAAAAAAATTTGTTTTGACATTGTGAGATCAGTAAGTGCTAGAAGCCACTAAACTGGAAGCTAGTGACAAGACCCTGGGTATATTTTACAATGCAGATTTAGACTTCAGTACAAAGTCTATTGCCGTGGTTTAAAATATATGAAAGAAGTTAATATTAACATGTGAGAAATCATGAGTGTGATTTCACTTTATCCTTTTGTCTGGTTTCAGGATAAAATTTGTCTGCCAAACAGTTCTTCTAAAAAGGTCAGACTGAATTAAGAGTAAGGTTTAAAAATGCTTTGCTAAAATATCGGTCATTTAATTGTATCATTCCTACTAAAAGCTCTTGAATATCAGCACTCATTTAATTCTGTAAATTACTGAACCCAAGTGCTTTCATTATATAGCCAAAGCCCACATGCGTCTAAGTTTTCATTTAGGGACAGGCATTGATTTTCAATACTGTGCACCTGTCACCAGGTACCTCGCCTGTGCAGGGGTGAGCACGGAGTTACTATTTCATACAACCATATGTGGCTTAGGCCCTGACTAAGAGATTTCTGGATTTAAAACGCTATTCTTTTCCTGTGCTGATGAGCGTGTTGAGATACTAACCATCTTTACCTTCCTTTTGGGTCAAGGATAATGGCGGGTCTTCTTAGATAGATCTATCTAAAATTAGATAATTAGATTCTCAACTTTTCACTGTCATGGCTGCTACAGTTGCCTATATCTCTTTCAAAGAAGTTTTACTGCGTACATTAGGCAAGCATACCTAGAAGGCCTTCCTCAGTACATCCCTGGTTTTAATTTCGTAGCTTCCTGCTATGGAGGACAAGCCCACTACCTCCTTATTTAAGTGGAATTCTCTTCCTACCTAAGGGCTGCTGTCGAGGAGAGGCATAGGAGGAGCACTGACTTCTCCTTAGCAGATTTAAATATTAGGGGACTCTAAAATCCCAGCTTCCTCTTGACCTTGTTTCTTCAGAACCTCATCAGGCACAGACAAAATGATGCATAGTATCTACAAATAATAGGTCCAGGCACCCAATAATTCCCCAAGGTAAACATGTAGTTAAATGAACCTACCTGGATTGGAATAGACACTCCATTGCTAAAATGGACCACTCTGAATCCCCCAAGATAACAGATACTAATCAACCTCCTTTTGTGCAATTGCCCCCCTCTAAACACCTTAACTTTCTGATCTCAGGTATCAAAAATGTACATATTTTTGACTCTGTTTTTTAAAAATGTGGTACTACTAAACAGAATCATATGAGTGTTTAAACAAATTCTATTCTGAGGAACTGAAGAGAGAGAGAGAGACTGTAATATTTCTAGAGATTCTGCTTAGTGGAAGGCCTGGAGTCAGAAGGAGAGGGGAATGCCTACTATTCACTCAATATTTTTTCTTTGTTCTCTAACAGTGGGAGCATCTTGCCACACTAAGTATGATTCTAGTATGTACAAGATGCATATTTTCTTTTAACATGGCTACTAAAATTGAGCCAACCACTTCTCTGATGCTCTACTAAAAAGACTGCCGTCTGCTCCACCACTGTAAGAAAAGCTAGGAGACTGAGATGGCTACCAATGCAGCGTTTTGCTAAAGGGCTTTTAAGGGCAATGATGGCTAGAGAGAATGTTCACTTTATATTATCTTTAGAACAGAACTGTTGGTCTGGTGTGGTGGCTCATGCCTGTAATCCTAGCACTTTAGGAGGTCGAGGCAGGCAGGTAGCCTGAGCTCAGGAGTTTGAGACCAGCCTGGGCAACACGGTGAAACTCTATCTCTACTAAAATGCCAAAAAGTAGCTGGGCGTGGTGGCATGAGCCTGTAATCCCAGCTACTCAGGAGGCTGAGGCAGGAGAATTGCTTGAACCCTGGAGGTGGAGGTTGCAGTGAGCCAAGATTGCACTATCACTGCACTCCAGCCTGGGTGACAGAGTAAGACTCTGTCTCAAAAAAAAAAAAAAAGAAAAGAAAAGAAAAAGAAAATAGAACTTGGAACCATTGTACAAGATGCTTTTCTCCTGTATTTTTCTTTGTAGCTAGTTTTCATAAGCTAAGCCTGAATCTGTTCACTACTTACCTTATTCAAAGGATCTGTTTATTTACTTAGGCTCCAAATGGCACACTTCTCATGAATTGCATTAGAGACAGAGAAACCAGATACCCCATATTAATAACATTATACATTTTTTTGTCTAAAGATCTGGTTTTATCTTCAGGAGCATCTCCCATGAGAATTGGGGAAATTCATAACTGGTTGAACAGCTGCTGGCATTGATCGATGAACTCTTAGAGGGACACGGCCCTGGCTTGTTTGACATTTATATCCATGCCTCGGCTGAAAGTTTAGAGGGCACATTGATTTAATCTATGGATGACAAGAATCTGGAAAGAACTGCAAATTCTTTGGCTGATAGAATTAAAACCAGGCTGGGCCCAGTGGCTCATGCCTGTAATCCCAGCACTTTGGGAGGCTGAGGTGGGTGGATCACAAGATCAAGAGATCGAGACCATCCTGGCCAACATGGTAAGACCCTGTCTCTACTAAAAATACAAAAATTAGCTGGGCGTGGTGGCGCATGTCTGTAGTCCCAGCTACTCAGGAGGCTGAGTCAGGAGAATTGCTTGAACCTGGGAGGTGGAGGTTTCAGTGAGCCGAGATTATGCTACTGCACTCCAGACGGGAGACAAAGCAAGACTCTGTCCAAAAACAAAGGATTTAAGACCAGAAAGACTGACATGCTAGAGCAATGGGACAAATTTAACAAGATGGATTTTAACAGCAGTAGAAAGAAGATCCTGCACTTAGGTGAAACAAGCCAGAACTCAGGGTGTATTCCAAGGAAATTAGTCACATAAATCTTGAAGTCTGGGATAAATAAGTGCAGGTACCTGGTGTGCATGTGGTGGTGAGATATGGTTTAGCAAAAGCAGGTGTGCAGAAGATTCGAGGGTTGATATGGCTGCTAAAATCCAATGGGATCTTAGGTTGTAGAATTAGAAATAACAACAGTTACCATGGTAATGGTAGGACTTGGGACAGTGAAAAGAAAGAGTGGGAAGGAGGAAGTCAAGAATGTCTTTCATTTAGGAAAGATGTTCTCCATCATTTAATGTAACATGTCCTCTAATACCTTCCTGAGAATAAATGTAAGGAAAATTCAAGACATTTGATTTCTAAAAAATGTCATTATTCTACCTTCACATTTGATTAGTAGGCTGCATAGAAAATTTTAGGTTAGAAATACCTTCTTTTAGAATCTTTTTCTTTCTTTTTTTTTTTTTTTTTGGAAAGCAAGTCTCACTCTGTCACCAGGCTGGAGAACAGTGGTGTGATCTTGGCTCACTGCAACCTCCACCTCCCGGGTTCAAACAATTCTCCTGCCTCAGCCTCCTGAGTAACTGGGACTACAGGTGTGCAACACCATACCCAGCTAATTGTTATATTTTTTAGTATAGACAGGGTTTCACCATGTTGGCCAAGATGGTCTTAATCTCTTGACCTTGTGATCCGCCCACCTTGGCCTCCTAAAGTGCTGGGATTACAGGTGTGAGCCATTGCACCCAGCCCCTAGAATCTTAAAAATATTCTAGCCATTATTTTCTGGCTTCTATAATTGCTGCTCAGAAGCCCAATGGAATGGCATTCTCTATCCTTCGTACTGTGAAAGTTGTCAGAATCAAAATGGAGTCACTGGTGCTGAAAAAGCCTGACAAATAGAGCCAAGCTCTTTTCCTTTAAGACGCTTAGTCTTCCTTTACTCTTCTAAATACGCATAGAGTTGACTGTGGCACACATATTCCCATTGCAATGCTCTACTCCTGAACGTCTTTTTCTTTCAGAGAGCTTCTGTGTGTTTCTTATTTAGGTTGATAGTACAAAACCTGTTTTTCTCTCTGGAAGTTTCTTCTTTGTTCTAAGAGTTTTGAAAACACAGTGGTGTGCCTCATTCATTGTATTGGGCTCTCTAATGATTTGTTCAATATCGATACTCACATCCTTCAATTCTGAACGTTTTTCTTGAATTACTTTTTTGGCAATTTCTTTCCCCTCGTTTTATCTTTCTATATTTATTATCATCACTTTTTTCTGCTTTCTGTGTACCAGGATTGGTACACAGAAATGGGGTTCTAACCATTGAACAAATACTCTTCTAATCTTCATTGCAACCCTAATTTCCATGTCTTTAACTTTTTTGCTCTATTTTGGGGAGAGATTCCAAACCTTATTTTTCATATTTCCCTTTCTAGGGGCTTCTTTTTTGTTGTTGTTCTGTAAATGTTCTTTTTATTTTAAGCATTCTGTTATGATTTTATGAGTGCAATATCATTTCTGTATCTGAGGATAGACTATTTGTTTGCAACTTTTAAAAATCTCTGCCTAATATCTGTTTCATCTGAATTGCTTTTGATCACTTTCTCATGTTAGAGATTTTCCTCAAATAGCTAATGATTTTTGGCTACTAGCTCGTGTGCAAGATTGAGATATTGTAAAGCTAATTCAAAGCTCCCTTCACTCGACCTTACCATTGTGGTCTTCTTAGGAGGATGGTATGACAGGGCTGTTTCATTTGGGGAACAATTGATGCTAGTATATTTAGGTCTTGTTTTCAGGCTGATTATGTTCCCCAGAGAGGGCACTTCTAGTTGCTTGAATAGTAAGAATACATTTGGCTTCCAGCATTATCAGAACCTAGAGGAGAAACAGGGTATTCAGTATGTAAACTTTTTTTTTGCATTTTGAGCTCTTTTGTTTTCAACATATGCCTCTGCCCTCAGTGGTTTAGTGTCTCTCAGTCTAGAGACCCTCTGATTTACCCACGCCAGAAAATAAACTTCAAAACTGCATGGTTAGGGTTGGCAGTCACTTAGCTGCATCAAATTGGTGAGGAGTTCCAGGAGTCTAACTGCTTCTCAAACGGAAACTCAATCAATTCTATTCTTTTCAGTTCCACTTTTCCTCCTATGCCCGGAGGCACCTGATGTCAGCAGCTCCTGAGCCTCTTGGGGTTCCACAATGATACCAGACTGCATCCTAGCTTTCCTGCAACTTCCTGAAGGCTGCTAAGTTAGATGCCATCTCACTGTGTCACTGCTGTTTCCTTTCCTATTTTCTTTGCAGGTTTATGCCTTTAAAACAATCCAATTACTGTAATTTAGTGGAGTTTGGCAAGAAAACAGAAGTTAAATCTGTCTGTTTAAGAAGATGATCTGTGTACAGTTTTTATTGCAGCATTTTGTAAAGGCAAAAAACTAAATACCATGGAAGGCACTTCAATTAAATAAATTTTGGAATTCACTGTGGTTCATCCCCTGCCTTGGAGTGCTAGACAGTCATTAGAATGAAGGAGTTATATCCATAACAGTTTATTTGAGGGATTTCCATCATATATTGTTAAGGGGAAAGCAAGGTCCAGAGAAATGTATAAAATAGGATTCTACTTTTTAAAAACAAATGACAAAATTTCTGTAAATGTAAATACATACTTAGGATTTTAGGTTAAAATTGATTTCCCAGTTTGGGGCAGGTGGGACTGGGAAGAGGCTGAGGGAGTGAACATAGAAGAAAAAATAAAAGACAAGAATAAAACAAATTTGTTTATAATAAAAATGTACATATAATGTCCTATCAGTATAGTCTTATCTACACATTTGCATATATGTATAGAAAGATGTATATGTGCATAGTTACTGAAATATTAACAGTGATTTACTCAGGATAATAGGATTAGTTTTGCATTTTTCCTTACATATTTTTGTAATAATTTCCTTTTTTGGGGTGAACTTGTGTTATCTTAATAATGTAGAAAAATATCTTTAAAAGTATAAGTTCTAAGTGACTAGAAGAGGCTCGGTGCAGTGACTCACTTCTGTAATCCCAGCTCTTTGGGAGGCTGAGGCAGGCAGATCACCCGAGGTCAGGAGTTCGAGACTACCCTGATCAACATGGCAAAACCCCTTCTCTACCAAAAATACAAAAATTAGTTGAGCATGGTGGTGCATGCCTGTAATACCAGCTACTTATAAGGCTAAGACGAGAGAATCGCTTGGACCTGGGAGGTGGAGGTTGCAGTGAGCCGTGATCTCGCCACTGCACTCCAGCCTGGACAACAAAGTGAGACTCCATCTCAAAGAAAAAAAAAAGTGACTAGAAGATAAAATGATTTATAAATCGAAGTAGCAGAGTTTCTTCCTGGATAGTAGATAAGGGCACAGCAATTGGAGTCAGAGAGATTTTATTTGAAATTCTGGCTGTAATATTAATAAGGCCATTTAGTGTGAGACTTAAGAGCAAAGGTTGCCCGGGGTTTGAATCCCAGCTCCACTGTTGACTGGGTGTGTGACATTAGGCCAGCCACTTAACCCTCTATACCTTAGTTTCCTCACCCAGAAAAATGAGAATTATGATACTACTTGCCTTATAAGATTGTAATAAAGATTAAAAGAGTTAACATTAGTCTAATGGTTAGAACAGTGCTATTCGCATGCTTTATTTTCCCCTTTCTTTGCCTGGTCTGGCTTTCACTTACAGATTTTTTTTGATATTTTATATTATTTTATTTTCCTTCTTCTTTTAGCATTTCAACCACATACATTTTTTTAACTTTTCCAGTGATTGCCCTACGGTTTGTAATATAAACTTTAAATTCATCTAAGTCCACTTGCAAATAATACCATTGTGCCTTTTCACATGTAGTATAAGTATCTTATTTAAAATATTTTCAATTCCTTCTTCCCATCCATTGTGGCATTTGTTCTGCTGCTCAATATACTCTAATCACTCAGTATGTTATTGCTACTATTGCTTTAAACAGAAAGTTGTCTTTTAGATCAACCAATTATCTGATGCTCTTCTGTTGTAATGCATGTTTTTGACCTCTATCTTTTTCCTTCTGCATGAAGAACTTTTAATATTTCTTCCAGAACAAGTCTGCTGGTAAGAAATTCCCTCAGACTATTTTTCCGAGAAAGTCTGTTTCTCCTTCACTTTTGAAGGATAATTTCTCTGGATTTAGAATTCTAAGTTGGCAGTTACCTTTTTTCAATGATTTAAAGATTTCACCCCACTTGACTTTTGCATGGTTTCTGACAAGAATTCTGCTATAATTCTTACCCTTGTTTCCAGTGGCCACTAAAATTATGGCCCCAGCAGTTTCTCACTCTCCAGCTCATCCACTGGCAACTTCAAACAATTTATCAAACTTACCACTTATGTGCTTCTGCCAGTCTATGGCTCTAGGTACGTCTGTTCCAGGTAAGCAGATCTCTGCTATATTCTCTGTCTCTCCAGATTTGGGGGTGGTAATTTGCCCTGTGGCCTCGGTTACCTGATGAGGACAAGTCACTGATTTTCAGTTCGTCCAGCTTTTTCTTGTTATTAAGATAGAAGTGGTGACTTCCAACTTCTTATGTATTGGAACTGAAACCAGAAGTCTACATACTTGTTTCCAAAAACGGGTTTCTTAAAAACTCTCTGAACCTCAGTTTCAACATTTGTAAAGTGCATGTAACAATATCTACCTTATATGGTGATTGTGGGGAATAAAGGAGAAAATGTGAAGTGCCTACCACATCATGCCTAGCAGTGGTTGGATAGTAGTACCCATCCTCTCCTCTCCCCTGCAGTGAAATCACTAGAGGTGTGCAGACCAAACTAGAATGACCCTGGGTAGTAACAAGATGGAGGAGATTTAGTATCAGAAGGGTACAGTTGGGAGAAAAAGACCTTTACAATCTTTCCCATCTCTGATGTTCCATAGTTTTCTCACTCCCATTTTCCAAATCTGGTCACTCTTGAGGAGAAAGTTAATTAACAGAATATGCAAATTAAAGAGCAGTTATAACACTAATTAACATTTTCATAATAATAGCTAGTTCTGTTCTGTATATGTGTAAATCAAGACATCAGTGTCTCTGCTGCCTACAGAACTTCACACTGGAAAATTGCAGTTACTTTGCTATCAAAGCAGAACTGAGAAGCGTGGGAATGGTGGCTTCTGAAAGCCTCTTCATCTAACACAGTGTCCAAACAGGTCGATACCATGCTCTGATAGATGAGCAATGACTTTGAGCTTCATCGTGGTCCATCCTTTGGTTGGCAAGTGCTGGATGGAATGATGACACAATAGCATCCCCCCACAGGACAGAGGTGACAACCTCAAAACTGGAGTGGTGGCTTCTTCATCTCTCCCCCTCCCTCTTTCAGTCCCAGGGAACTAAAGCTGGACCTTTTCAAAATGTGGACAAGCTGGATTTTGCTGTGCTTTGCTGGTTGATAGTCACGACTTGTTGAACAGCTCCCCTGAGGACAAAGCAATTAGGTGGCTCAGAACGCTCAGGGAAAGAAGTCGAGTTGGTAAAGACATTGCTGAGTTACCCACAGGAGTTTCTGTGCAGCAACATAAGCCGTCTTCCCAGATATGCTTTGTGCAGCATTAGCTGAAGACATGCACCTGAATTTATGGGGCTCAGGATTGGTCTCTGTCCCTTTATTATAGATTACATGCTGGAAAATCAGGATAGAATCAAATACTCTCAAAAAAAAAAAAAAAAAAAAAAAAAAAGCAACAGCAACAAAAATTTGCCACCATGACCACGTCTTTGCAGGCTGTGATAGACTTGCTTTCTAAACACTTCTTCCATGTATGTCTTCCAGCATTCCCTGAAGTTTTCACTCTCCTATGTTTACACAAATGGGACAAAACTCTTGATTTATAAGTTAACATAAGAAATTACACAAATACATGGACTTCAAGTTCTTTTCCATTTCTTTTCTGGTTTGACAGAGTGATATTTTTATTAATCAGGCTAGTTAAGAATTGCGAACCCCCAAAATTTGGGACAAGGCTCAGTTAAATTAGAAAGTTTATTTTGGCAAGGTTGAGGACATGCCCATGACACAGCCTCAGGAGGTTCTGATGACATGTGCCCAAGGTGGTTAGGGCACCGCTTGGTTTTATACATTTTAGGGAGACATGAGACATCAATCAATATATGTAAGAAGTACATTGGTTCAGTCTGGAAAGGCGGGACAACTTGAAGCAAAGTCAGGAAGACTCAAAGGGGGAAGGGGGCTTCCAGGTCATAGATAGGTGAGAGAGGAACGATTGCATTCTTTGGAGTTTCTGATTAGCTTTTCCAAAGGAGGCAATCAGGTATGCATCTGTCTCAGTGAGCAGAGGGGTGACTTTGAATAGAATGGCAGGGAGGCTTGCCCTATGCAGTTCCCAGCTTGACTTTTCCTTTTAGCTTAGTGATTTGGGGGCCCCAAGATTGATTTCCTTTCACAGACTACTGAGTATCCATCACATTATTACCAGAACAATAAATTAAATTATCAAGTAAGATCAACACTCAGAATTACCTTTTTAAAAAGATTATTGGTTCTTGTGAGAAATAACTTCCAACTCAGATAGTTCAAGGAATTACTTGCAAAGGTATGAGGAGGGTTAAGGGAAGTTGCCCAGAGTCGCCCAGAGACCAATAACAGTGGGAAACCATCTCTATCTGTAGGGCTGGAGGAACAAGGGGAGCCCAAGCAGAAGTGGATCCCTGAAGAAGACCCTCCTGTCACCTCTAGCCCTTTCCTGTGCAGGGGGGTTGGTGCCTAACTAGAAACAGCCCGAAGTAGAGAGAATATCCTGCCCCCTTTTTCCCAGGTGAGGAAGGAACGTGCTCATTCTCAGGCTTATGCTGCCCAGGATGGAACCTGAGAGTGAAGACCTCCTTAGATTTTGCATGAATATTTTGCTTGTTTCCCCCAAGTCCCAGCCCTCCTGTTGGTCAAAGCCAACCAGGCCCAGGCACACAGGGCAGGGCGGGGTCAGGGTGGGGTGCTGGGTGATACATTCTGAGCAGTACAAGGCTTAGAAAGGAAGAGAATGGATCTCATAAGCAGGGGAGAATAATGGAGAATAACAACACTGTTATTTTGCAGGCCATGGCAGCAATTTCTAATCTTAGGGGTTTTACAGGAGCCCTTTGTTCATATAACTTTTCAAGGACAGATTTTTGATAAAGGAAGAAAATAAGTTGGTAACATTCATTCACACACAAAAGCAAGATTGATACTCTTCTGACTCCTCTCAATTTGGTATTTTATCAAATTAGATTCTTGGAACTAGTTTTATGGGAAAAAGATTCCTCTCCCTCTGCAGAAGGGGAGAAGGTGGCATCTCTTTCATTTTTTCCTAAGGTTTACTTTGTTGATTATGAAGGTGTGCATTTTTAAGGCCAGGCTCTGAAATTCCATTAGTTAGTAGTATAAGCAAAACAAGCTAGCTGGTAGGGCTCTGTTTTATTGACAGAAATGGGCAAAAGGGCAGATGAATTTGTACTAATAATGGTGAAATAAGGAGCATACAACCTTATTCTTCCATACTCTTGATAAACACATTTTTTTATTTTTTTTTTCTTTTTACAAAAAAGCAACACTTTTTTTTTCTGGGGTTTTAATTGTTTTATTTTTGAAGTGTTGAATAAACTCAAGCCATGCTCATTGCCATGCAAAGTTAACCCCTGCCAAAATACACCTCAGCATCACATGACCACTTGCCCCAGGATGTTGCCAGAAGCACTGAATGTGACCTGAAGACAGAAGTTAAAAGTTGCTTTTTTCTTTGTTTAATCAGATCATATTTAATTAATACCCAAATAGAGCATTCCGGAGTGGGAAGCAGGTGGCCATGACTTGTCTTTATAACCCACATGTCCTGTCGTCTTTTATTTTATTTATTTATGTATTTTTATTGTACTTCAGGTTCTGGGGTACATGTGCAGATCATACAGGGTTGTTGCATAGGTACTTCCATGGCAAGGTGGTTTGCTGCCTCCATTCCCCCATCACCTATATCTGGCATTTCTCCCCATGTTATCCCTCCCCGCACTGCCCCCCGCCCTCCCCCACCCCCGCTTTTAACATTTCATAGGAGTCACCCTATGTGCATTGATGAGGAAAGGGCAACCCAGCTCACTCAGGAGCAGAAGCCTGGTGGTCAGCTAAGTGCTGGTGGTGAGCTAAGTGTCCTCTCTGCTGGGCCACTCAGCCGGCAGATCCTCCTTGCTGTCTGGGGAGCCTGTTCACAAGGACTGACTGACATGGATGGCCCCTGGGAGTCCCACCAGGCTGACTGAATGTCAAGTGATAAATCGGAGAATACCAAGCACCTACTATGCAACTATTAGTTCCATATATTTCACTGGACACAATATTGAAATACAGAGATAACTCAAAAGGAAATACTTTTAGAGCAATACTCTTTGGTATAACATCATCCTTGGTTCAGACATTGCTGCTGAGAATTTTAGTCTCTTCAGTTATGGTGGCAAGAGCAAAGAAAAAAAAAAATCCTGAAAGGAATTAAGTAGTTATCCATGTCAGGCACTGTTAGGCCTATTGTAAGTATTAGCTCTCTTAAGGTTATCACAGCCCCATAAGCAGTCCCGACTTTTAGTCTTTTTTTTTTTTTTTTTTTTTTGAGAGAGAGTCTCGCTCTGATGCCCAGACTGGAGTGCAGTGGTGCAACCTCCACCTCCCGGGCTCAAGTGATTCTCCTGCTTCAGCCTCCCAACTAGAGGTGGGATTACAGGCACCTGCTGCCACACCCAGCTAATTTTTGTATTTTTAATAAAAATGGGGTTTGACCATGTTGTGCAGGCTGGTCTCAAACCCTGGACCTTAAGTGATCTGTCTGCCTCAGCCTCCCAAACCACTGTTCCTAGCCTAATCTTTTTTTTTTTAGATGTAGAAAAGAGAATGGATTCCAGAGCTTCTGGGGTAAAGCTGAAATAGGAGTGTAGCCTCTCTGCCTCCAGTGCCCCTGATCTTAACCAAGCCACAAGCCTCTTGGAGCAGACGAGGACTGACATCCCATTTCATTTGGATTTTGTCTTTGTGTTTGATGCTTGTTTGAGACAGGGTCTCAATTTGTCACCCAAGCTGGAGTGCAGTGATGCCATCATAGCTCACTCCAGGCTGGAATTCATGGGCTCATGTGATCCTCCTGCTTCAGCCTCCTCAGCAACTGGACTACAGGCTAGGACTGCATGACACAGCACCTGGCTGTTTTTTTTTTTTTAAGAGCTAGAGTCTCACTATATTGACCAGGCTGGTGTCAAACTCCTCGCCTTAAGCAATCATCTCACCTTGGCCTCCCAAAGTGCTGGGATTACAGCCATCAACCACTGCACCCAGCCTTTTTTTTAAATTTTAAAAAAGTATTTAGGAAAAGATTCCTTTATACGTCAAGACCATTGTTAAGGGATGTTGGGAAAATAGAAAGCTTCTGTGCAAACTCTATAGTTTCCCTCATTTTACTTCTAACGGAAGTCAAACATACAACCTTTCCCATTTTTTGTGTGAAGCATCTGTTAGAGAGAGAGAGACTGAGACTGGAATGAATGACTGTGGAATAACTGCTGGAACTCCTTTTAGGTGCTAGGGATTCAATTCAGGAACAAGCAGGATAGATATGGTTCATCCACATGCAGCTTCTCTGAAAGTAGAAAGATGTTTCCAAAATACTAATGAAAAGAAAAAAAGCAAGTTACACAATGGTATGTACAGTATAAGCATGTTGGGATTTGAAAAAAGAAAAAAACTGTTTGGGTGTTTATAAGTGGAAGCGTATTTATCAAGAGGTTCTCTCTAGGTGGTAAAATAAAGAGGATTTTAGCTTTATTCAAGTTGCTTGTACATAATAGCTAAATCCCCTAGAATAAATTGATGAGCATGAGCTCGTAAGACAAGACCTGGGTCTCATTCTTCTTTGTAATTACAGCACCCAGACTGGTGCCAGGTACAAATGGGCACTCCAAAATGGTTGTTGACCCAGAGAATGGCGTGCGATATTCAGTGACCACAGGCTCAAATGGCACATTCCTGCATTCTTCAGTTCCCTGTTACTGAAGCCAAGTTTGTGTGTTTGTTGTTGTTGTTGTTGTTGTTGTTGTTTGAGATGGAATCTCAGTCCCTCACCCAGGCTGGAGTACAGGGGCACGATCTCAGCTCACTGCAACCTCCACCTCCAGGTTCAAGCGATTCTCCTGCCTCAGCCTCCCAAGTAGCTGGGACTATAGGCATTCACTACCACACCCGACTAATTTTTGTATTTTTTAGTAGAAATGGGGTTTTACCATATTGGACAGGCTGGTCTCAAACTCCTGACCTCATGATCTGTCTGCCTCAGCCTCCCAAAGTACTGGGATTACAAGTGTGAACCGCTGCACCTGTCCTGGAGCCAGGTTTTAGACAATGTCAACTGCATTTATTTTGCAGACTGATTCGAGTGTGCTGGGTGGGTTAATTGTCACATCCAAGTAGAAACAGAAGAGAAAATTCCTATCAGTACATGAGGCCCCTGACTGGGCTCGATCTTGATATGACTTGGGTTAGTAGCCAGAGTTTTGGGATCTTTGCCCTTCACACTGCAGTGATGTTAAATTCTGCTGAGATGTGCTACCTGAAGAAATGGAGATTGTGTTGTACTAATAGAAGTGTTAGTAGATTTTGTCGCTTTATTGAGTTCTTCAAATTATGCTATTATGTATAAAACATGATTTAGAAATTGTTAAGATGCATAATTTTGGTCCATTGCTTTTATATTATCCATACCCATAATTTGTATTATGGATTTGTTTTGTTCATGTGCAGGCTAAAGAGCCTGGGAACAGGAAAGAACAAAGTGTTACGTATGCATTTGCTGGTATGTGAAGGGCTGAGAAATGTAGTTCTGGCTTCGACAGATAAGCCAGTCAATTTAAGTTATATTAAATGAACTCACTTTTAAATAGAGCTATAATTTCAGCCTGGTTGGAAATGGGCAGGGATGATAGGGTGAAAGTTAAAGTCTATAACAATTTCTTTTTAGAACATGATTTTCTGGATTTGGGTTGGGAGGCAACACATGATGATCTATTATAGTCAGTGTTTCTGGGGGTTAAAATAGAATCTCAGTCATTTACATCCATCCCAGACTTTCTCTTTCCTAAATCAGGTCTTATCTCATGTCTTCTTTTATATCTAATTCTTACACGCTTTCATAAAGCTCTTTGTTTTTAAACTTTTTATTAACTCGTGATCTGCAAGCAGAAAAAAAAATGTATTAAGAGTATAGTTCAATTAATTAACTCAAAGCAAGTGCACCCATGTAACTATAACCCAGGTCAAAACATAGAATGTTACTGGTACTGCATAAGGCTCGCATACCTCCTCCGAGTCCCTGGCCCCTTTATTTTTCCAAAGATAACCATTCTTCTGACTTCTACACCACAGAATAATTTTGCCTGATTTTGAATATAAATTTATTCATCATGTGGTTATATATGGCTGTGGATCATTCATATAATTGCTGAATAATATATTCCTATTGATGGGCATTAGACTTATTTCCAGTTTGGGGGCATTATGATCCTTCTGCTTTGAACAATTCTGTTCATGTCTTGGTTTACATATGCACACTTTTCTGTTGGGTATACATCTAGAAATAAAATTGCAGGATCATATTGTATGTTTATATTCAACATAATAACGTGATACCAACCAGTTTTCCAAAGTGGTTAAGCTCTTTATACTTTACCAGTAGTATATAAACATTCCCATAGTGCTGAGTTATTGCTAATGCTTAGTCTTTTCCATATGTTTAATTTTAGCTACTCTAGTGGGTTTGTTCTAGTTTTTTGTTGTGAGTTTAATTTGTGTTTTCTGGATAACTAAGGAGGTTGAACACCATTTAATATGTTTATTGGTTAATTCTTGGAGTCTCTTGTCCATTTTTTATCTGTTGGATAATTTGCCAGGTCTATTGTTTTGTAGAATTCTTTATGTTCTGCATATGTTATTTGTGTTGCATGTAACTAATCTTACTATGTGGCTTCCTTTTCACTCTTCATAGTCCTTACTGATAAACCAAAGTTCTTAATTTTAATACAGTTCCATTTATCAATATTTTCATTTGTTGTCATTATTCTTTATGTCTTGTTAAAGACATCCTTGATTGCCCAAAATCAAGAAAGTATTTTCCAAAATTAGCTTCTAAAAGCTGTATCGTTTCACCTTTTACATTTAGTTCTATGTGCTGCTTGGAATTGATTTGAGAGTGTGATGTGCGGTTGGATTTTGGAAGCTTTACCAGGCTTTAGAGCTCCCACAGTTAAAGAAAACTTTGGTTTCTGGATTTAGAATTTTCGTTTTAAACAGAACTTTGCTATCATTTAGAATTTTCATTTTATACCTGATAAATGAGATATTTTAGATGTATTTACAAAGATTTTTGAATCATATATGGCTCTCATGTATTCATAAGAAGAAAAATATAAACAATTAATTGGTTAGTGTGTGGGTACCTACTGCTTGATTCTGTGATTCTCCTTTCATGCTTTTCAGCCCTGCTCTGTGCTCCAGGAGGCTGACCTGCATGGACTCTCAGAAAAGCCTTCTTGCCTTTTGGATTTTGGCTGGTTCAACCAGTGGGGAGCAACAGAGGGAGATCACAGGGTGAAAAGTCTGTAAGAGTGGGGTATTTATCCCCCCGGCTTCCTCCCTTCCAGGTCTCTTCCCTCTACCAAAGCCTAGCGCTCTACCAAAAGCTACAGCTACCCCTCTATACAGTTACTCTCTTGTGGGTCTAATAAGCATTCCTTCTCCTTGTCCCGTGGAGTAAAGGAGGAGTAACTGCTCCCTGCTCTTCTGGTGCAAAGGTACTCCACTCTCCTTTTCTGATTGTCCTAAACCCTTCACCCAGTGGCTGGATGGATCCAGCATGCTGCTGCCTTCCTGTATGTCCACCGTATTTCCAACTTCAATAAAGACAAAGCCTTATTTCAAGCAGCCAGCAGGCAAGCAACTGCCTACCATAAGAATATGGAGGGAGAGATACAGCAAGGATCAGAATATTGATACCAGCAACAGCCCTACACACATAATGTCCTTGAACATGTAGGACGACTTCTGATCCCAGAGTCACAGTGCAGATTCTGAGGAGTTAGTAAGTGCCATTGAACAGAATGAGTACATTTTCCCCATCGCTAACGGTACTCAAGTACCACACTTGAAAATTGCTCGTCTCAGTCCAGAGACTGGCCCAGCAGTATAGGTTTTAACAAACCTCCAGGTGATCCTTATGTATACTCAAGTTTATAAAGCACACATATGCAATATTTTGAAAGTTGGGGGATCTATGATAATCCCCATATTTGCCACTGGATTAAATTACTGGATATTTAAAATATATATCCATTTTTACATATCAGATGTTACAAAGATGTATAAAGTTCATCATTTTCTCCTCTCCATTCCCGCTCTTTGAAGGGAACCAAATTTCATAGTGTGACAGGAATTCATTCACACCAATCTATGTTTATTCACACATATACAAACATAAATACTTCTATATGTGTTTTTTCTTTTTAATTCCTTCCATTCTTTTGTTGTTAAAAAAAAATGAGATCACATCCCAGTACACAAGAGTGCTTTGCAATCCGTCTTTTTCACTTAATGTATTATGGATATCCCTTCAGGTCAGTACATGTAGTTCTAACTTCTTTTCTTTAGAAGTTGCAGGATATTCTAAAATACGAATGCTTCATGTCTTATCCAATCATTTTTCTATTGATTGATATTCAGTATGTTTTCTGTTTTTCACAGAGGCTAAATTAGAGGGCTCCCACTGTGAAAATAATTTTTTGACCTTGAATGTGAATCACAGACTGAATTTGAAGCTAAAAAGGCCAATATTTGAGAGTATTTTTGTGCATAAACAAGGGCCTTAAAAGATACAAAACTCAGATTGCCTGAGCTACTCAAGCTAGGGCATCTCTGTTTTCTTTTTTTTTTTCAAGAGAGTCTTGCTCTGTCACCCAGGCTGGAGTGCAGTGGCATGATCTCGGCTCACTGCAACCTCTACCTCACAGGTTCCAGCCTGCCTCAGCCTCCCAAGTAACTAGAATTACAGGCACACACCACCATGCCTGGCTAATTTTTGTATGTTTAGTAGAGATGAGGTTTGACCATGTTGGTCAGGATAGTCTCAAACTCCTGACCTCAAGTTATGTACCTGCTTTGGCTTCCCAAAGTGCTGGGATTATAGGCATCAGCCACTGTACCCAGCCCATCTCTGTTTTCAAGCATTCAGCAAATGCTTGTCAACTGTCTTCTAGGTGCAGGCCTCATGCCAGTTGCTGGGGATGAGATCATGAACAAGACAAACACAATCCTGATCCTTATGGAACTTGCTTTCTGTTGGAGTAGCACATAGGCACAAAAGGCAGCTGTAATGTAGTGTGGTTGATGTCAACAGAGGTGCCAGGGAAGGTGCTGTGGAGAAGGGGCACCTAACCAGCTCTAGGAGTATCCCAAAATGTTTCCTGGAAGAGATGCCAAATAAGCTATGACCTGTCAACTGAATGGAAGTTAGTCAAAGGAAGGAGGAGTGGTATTCAAAACTTAAGAGGCCAGCATGGTGAACTTGGAGAAACCGTGAGTCGCACAAGGGAAGGAGAGAGAAAGCTAGAGGAATCAAGAGGATCCTAGTCATGAAGCCACTTATGATTTCAACTTTTTCTTTGATTCACCACATTCCATGGAATTTGATTCTCATAGGAAAAGCGGACTTAGCTGAAGACAGATTACATGTTTCAAGGACCGGTGCATGGGTATCATATGTAGGCTAAATTGTTTGCGGAAAGGCAAAGAAAATGTGGGAACCATGTGTCTGTGAAGGGACTACATGAATGAGACAGAGGTTTTAGCAGCTGCCATGAGTGAAAGATGATGATGCAAGAAGCTTTCTGGAAAGTCTTTTTGTTGTTTGTTTTGTAAAACCCTTAAGCCACCACTTTATGGACAACCACAGTAAAAGGGGTCTGGTGTCTCTCAAAACTTTTTAATTGGATCACTGTTTGTTTGAAAGAGATGCTACGTTGAGCATGGGCCAGGAAAGTGACGTTATATTTGGATTACACATCTGCTATGTTATTAACCCTGACCACAAATCCTTTCAGTAGCCTGAAGGCCAAGTGCCAGGGCAGGAAACCATGCGGTGACAAGGACTGCATAGTCTAAGGTGTGTTCTTCCAATTTCATCCTCACTCCCTTCTCTTTATGAGATAACATCCCGCTGTGGGTATCTCCTCCTCCCACTCCCAGATGTCTGTGACATGACTGTATGCATGTCATATAGTGTGACTGTTTCCACGACAACACATAGGACAGTCACACCTTCTCCTTCTTCTCATCTCTGTCTCTAAAACTTGGCCGGAGTCCTCTAATTCCATGCTGCACTTCTCAGAAAGCCTCTTAGTCTTTCTTTCTTATTTTTAGCTAATATGTGCTCACAATAATGCATTCAAACCATGTAGAAGGCTATATAGTACACTGTAGGAAGTCCAGTGCTCACTCCACCTTCACCCTACTCTCAGAGGTAACCAATTTGATGTCTATCTTTCTAAATGTGTTTCTACACATATATACAATTTACATCATGTATGACAAAACTGAGATTTTACTATGCACTTCATAAAGTATTTGCTTTTCTTAAAACAGTGTATCAAGGAAATCTTTCCACATCAGTACATGTAGAACTTTTTTTAATTGCTAGACGTAGTATACATGGACCATAATTTAATTAGTCCTCTGTTAATGTACATATGGTTTGTTTTTAACTTTTTCTATACACAGATTTATGGAGATGTAGATATATCAATGTGTATGAATACAATCTATTCTACAGGATAACTTCCTTGTAATGAAATTAATGCCCCGAAGGAATAGGTTTTAAAAGCTTTCCCTACACTCTTGCCCAAACTACATATTTCCAATAAATTCCTTTTACTTGTGTCTTGTGAGGACTCCTTCACATCACTGTTACAACAAATTTTCCAGAATTTTCTATTATAGTTTGCTTTTTTAATGCTTATAATTTTTTAACCAGAGATCAGCAAGTAGCCTATCTTTGTAAATAAAGTATTATTGGAACACAGCTGTACCTATTGGTTTACATATTGTTTTTTTTTTCTCCCATTTATTTTATTGCATTTTAGGTTTTGGGGTACATGTGAAGAACATGCAAAATTGTTGCATAGGTACACACGTGGCAGTGTGATTTGCTGCCTTCCTCCCCATCACCTACA
>NW_016107360.1:8631141-8634115 GCF_001604975.1 Cebus imitator | reverse complement strand
TTTTGCCCTGGAATCTACTGTCCTGGTTCCCTGCTCAGTCCCCTTTTTAAACAGACGAATGGGCGACTTCCCGTGGCTCCAATCGCCAGCCAAAAGGGCACCCGGACCGGTGTATTTTGTACGGAGAACCGCTGCTCCGGGGCGCCGACAAAGCAGCCGCGCAGGGCAAAGCAGCGGCGCCGGCCGGCACAGCCGCGCTGGCTGAAACAGCCGCGCTGGCGACCGTGGAGCTCCTCTGCCTGGGAATTTCCTAGTCTGTGGGCAATAAAACCGCGGCGTCCACTCACCCTCTGCGCTTTCACTGGGAGCTGCAATACTGAGCTGTTCCTAAACGGCCATCTTGGATCCTCCTCCTACATATTGTTGATGACTGCTTCTTGTCAGAAATTATATTGCCCCTAAAGCTGAAAATATTTACCTTCTGACCCCTTCTAGAAAATGTTGACCAACTAATGCCTAGAATTTATTTTATTGTTTGTTTTTGTGAGGCAGGAGCTTCTTTACCTTCTCAGTTGACATAAAACCATTCAATAAACTGTTCCTCTTTTTCTTACTGATGTAAAATGGGTCATCTAACAAATTCTTATATATCCATGAATGGGTTTGCTTCAGGCTCTATTCCGTATCATTGATTAATTCGTCTTTTTGTGAATCAATGCCACATTTATAGCTTCTTCAGTTTTATAGGGATTTTTCCTCCAGTAGTTTTATAGTTTAAGTGTGTATGTTTGGTAGATAAGTCTATACTTGCTTTTTTTTAAAAAGACTTTTGTATTTTTTCATTCTCTCTTTCAGATGAGTTTTAGAATCTGCTTGTAAAGATCTCAATGGGGTTTGTAATCAGTACTTTATTGAACTAAATTTGAGAGAGAATTGAAATCTTTACAATATTTTATGACAGTGACTGTTTCCCCATGGCCTCACCCACACTAGATATTATTTCTTCCACCTTTGCCAATGAACAGATAATAAGGGTATCTTAATCTAATAATCTACAATTGATAAAGTAGGTATTTTTAGCTTATTGTTGATTTTTTCTCAGCTTTTGTTTACTATGTGTTAAGATGCGCTAACACTGCAATTAATAAATGTGAAAAACGGAAATTTCACCACATTGCCAGCCATGCAGTTTCTTATGCTACAAAAACAAAAAACGACAACCAAAAATAGTTTTAAGGATTGGTCAATTGAAGGACATTGATCCCTAAAATAAGATCTTCAGCAGCAAACATCCTCCCTATTGATTCAACATCCTCCCTATTGATTCAGATAGAGACTGCTCCAAAAGTCTCTATCATTATTTCTGTTGCCTAAATTAATTTTTAATCAGCTACATGTTGAGTGAACAAGTAAAAATAATCCTTTCCTTATTTAAGGAAGCCCCACGAAGGACACGGCAGAGAGTGGCTTCATTTCCAGCTTCTCCTATCTCACCTGGAATAACTAGCCCTGCTTTGCTGCTCTCTTGAGCTGTCTTCAGCCTCAGCAGGGGGAGTGTCTGTGGTTAGATTCCCTGATAAACAGCTTTGGCAGGGAGATCTGAGGTCAGAAAGTTCCCTGGGGAGTGCTCTTGTAATTGGAAAGAGAAAAACAGAACTACCATATAATCATAGAAAAGGCCCCCACAGTCCTGTCTCACATTCTGAAGCATTGTCCCAAATTAGGGCAAGGGGGTTTGGTCTTTATACCTCTGCACTGAGTAGACTTGGGTGAGGGCTGCCACAAGAGAGGGGATTTGACCTTGAGTAAACCAGCTGTCCTCAGCTGAGGGTAATTCCCAGAGAGAGACTCAGCGGAGAGTCAACACCCCCAGGACTTAGGGAAGTGGATGCCTTACACCTGAAGGGGAAATCTGAGCAGCATACCACAGCAGCCACTACGGGGAACTCTTCACCTTTTCTCCTGCCACTCAGCTTGCCTTTGAGCCGTACACTCAACAACTTTTGGGTGCCATGATCAGCTTTGGTACTCAGTCCTTTGTGAAAATCCCTCATGTCACATGTACGTAACATTTTGTTTCTCCTAAACACATCACCAGATTCATAAGCTAAATAGCAGGGAACAAAGGCTGCCAAATTATGTTTTTACCAAAATCTCAAAATATATTATTCAAATAACTGAGGAAAATTTATTCACGTTTTTTAAAAAGAAAACCTTATATAGTCAATGAACTAGCATGTTTTCTTGTCACTTTTTAAAAACATAGCACATGAAAAAGTTTACAGATTACAAGGACATTTTGTAATAAATCAAAAAATATATTGCAAAATGATTCCTGTGGTCTTCAGTAATAATAACAACATCAGTAGTCATAATTAACTTTGCTGTCCTCAGCCTCCTCACTGCTGAAATGTGAAGTTTGGATTAATGTTTCACTTTGCAAGGTGACTGGAGGGACCAATGACACAAAAATCTCCACATTATCTAAAACAGAAATTTTGCCAAAGCTCCAGGACTAAAGGAACTTGTAGCTGGAGATGGGAAATTTAACTCTCCTCACCATCATTATGAAAAGTACCTTGGAAGAAAACTCAGTTCCACAAGGTTTACTTTTTTCAACACATACAATAGATAGTGATCAAATCAGAATAATTAGCATATTCATCATCTGAAACATTTATCATTCCTTTGTGTTGAGAACATTCAGTATCCTTTTTCTAGCAATTTGAAACTATGTATTATGGTTAACTCTAGTCATCCTACAGTGCTATAGACTGTGACAACTTATTCCTAAGGAAAGTTACTTTCTTTTCTTTTCTTTATTTTATTGCATTTTAGGTTTTGGGGTACATGTGAAGAACATGCAAGATTGTTGCATAGGTACACATGCGGCAGTGTGATTTGCTGCCTTCCTCCCCATCACCTATATCTGGCATCTCTCCCCTCGCTATCTCTCCCCAACTCCCCACCCCCCACCGTCCCTCCCCTATTTCCCCCCAACTGACCCCAGTGTGTAGTGCTCCCCTCCCTGTGT
>NW_016107360.1:8626301-8627431 GCF_001604975.1 Cebus imitator | reverse complement strand
TCAAATCTTTTTTCAAGGTTCTTAGTTTCTTTGCATTTGGTTAGAACATGTTCTTTTAGGTCACAGAAGTTTCTTACTACCCACCTTCTGAAGTCTGATTCTGTCATTTCATCGCACTCATTCTCCACCCAACCTTGTTCTCTTGCTGATGAGGATTTGTGATCCCTTGTAGGAGGAGAGGTGTTCTGGTTTCGGGTGCTTTCATCCTTTTTGTGCTGGTTTCTTCCCATCATTATGGATTTATCCACCTGTCGACTTTCTAGTTGCCGGCTTTCAGATTGGGTCTCTGAGTGGACGTTCTGTTTGTTGATGATGAGGTGATTTCTGTTTCTTAGTTTTCCTCTGACAGTCTGGCCCGTCTGCGGTAGGTCTGCTGAGGTCCACTCCAGGCCCTGCTTGCCTGGGGATCATCTGCAGCGGCTGCAGAACAGTAAGGGTTGCTACCAGTTTTCTTCTTCTGCTATCTTTGTCCCAGAAGGATACCCGCCAAATGTCAGTCTGATCTCTCCTTTATGAGGTGGCTCTTTGGATATACAGGTGTCAGGTAGCTGCTTGAGGAGACAGCCTGTTCTTTATAGGAGCTCAAATGCTGAGCTGTGAGCTCCGTTGTTCATTCAGAGCTGCTGGGCAGGTACATTTAGGTCTGCTGCAGCAGAACTCATAAACCGCTTTTTGTTCCCAGGTGCTCTGTCCTAGGGATTTAGGGCTTTATTTATGAGTTTCCTTTGTGCTGCTGCCTTTTTTTTTTCCCTTCAGACCTGCTCTGCCCAGCAAGGAGGCAACCTAGTCACTGTCTGCCTGTAGAGTCTTTGCTGAGCTGCTGTGGGCTCTGCCTAGCTGCCGAGTGAGCTTCCCTGCAGTCCTGTTTATATGGGTGTCGATAGAACTGCCTTGGCTTTGGTGGCCCACCTCTGTATTGGTGGACTCTCTCTGTAATGCGGGTTGCCTCGGCAACAGCGGGCTGCCTCGGCAACAGCGGGCTGCCTCAGCAATGGCTGACTACCTCCTTATTGGTGAAGTGTCTCCGTAATGGCAGACGCCCCTCCCTCACAGAGCTGCACCGTCCCGGGTTCAGCTGCGCTTGCTGTGAAACTCTCAATCTAGAGAGTTTCTGATTGCTGTTCTTTTGT
>NW_016107360.1:8622287-8625861 GCF_001604975.1 Cebus imitator | reverse complement strand
CCGGGGCGCTGACAAAGCCACACGGGGCAAAGCAGCTGTACTGGCCGAAACAGCCGCGCTGGCAACCTGTGGGGCTTCTCCGCCTGGGAATCTCCTAGTCTGTGGGCAATAAAAATGCGGCATCCACTCACCCTCTGCGCTTTCACTGGGAGCTGCAATCCTGAGCTGTTCCTAAACGGCCATCTTGGATCCATCCCCAGGAAAGTTACTTTCAAAAAATGTTTTGAGATACAGTATCCACAAATAAATGTCTGTACTATAAATGGAATAGCTCACCTTTAACATTCTGGCAAATCCCAATCTTAGAAAATACCATGTGAACAATGTAGAATACTATTAGTTCTCTAGTTGTTCCTCTAGAGCAACTGCATTGTAATCTTTGAGGATGTAATTACTGTTCATCATTCTGTTATGAAAAACTACCAACCAGGTTTGCTTGGGACTGATACTAGAAACAAGGTTTGACAATTTCCAACAAGTTAGTGATTTTTAAATTTCCTTCCACTTCTTGGTCCTTGTGGAATACTGACATCGATTTTGTTATTATGAAGAAGTGGCCTAGGAAGTGGCTGTCTTTCCCACTTATTGCCTTGCATCACCCTTTAGTAGCTGAGATGTGGGAGAATGAAGGCTACATCAATGGGGAAATATTCTGCAGTTACACATAGGTCAACAGTTATATTTCTCCTTGATAAGATGAGATGCAATGGGAATTTAAAGCAATGGCCCCATTTTGATCTTTCAAAGACATTAATTGCCACCTTTGTTGGAGAGAGATCATGTAATCTGGGACTCAGATTACTGTAGGTCATCAAGGTGCCAGGTGCTGTGAGTGAGGGTCAAGTCAGGGTCTGCATTTTCTTGGCCCTTTCTTTCCCTTTTGAATCCTTGGGACTCTAGATTTCTAAAGGCCAGGTTGATGATGGAACTACATTAGCTATTGAAATCCCTTTTTTGTAAAATCATCCCTAATTAATGGTGTGACAAGATACATACCTATTTCTATGTCTTAGTGGAGGGAGAGAACAACACTTTAGTGAGCATTTGCTATGTGCCAGATATTTTGTCAAGTGTCCTATTTATTCCCTCACTTAATTTAGCAGTTGTGCAAGGTTGTATTATTCATTGTTTCAGAAGCTGAAACTAAGGGGGAGAGAGAATGTGACTTGAGTGAGATCATCCAAGTAGAAAGTGATGGTGCAAGAATATAACTCCTGCTATAAGAAAGTTTCTGTTCTTTCTTCTATTCCATACTTCTTTGATAGGAACTGATTTTCTCATTATTCTGTGGTTTCCTTAACTACTTATGGTATAAATTTATGTGCATCTTTCTTTCTCTTTGATGGCAGCCTTACTGATACATTTGCCTGAATTCTGTTGTATAACTGTCTCACGTACATGCTGGAGACATAAGAATGACTGCCATTTTGTACACACACAGGACACAGTAATGAGTGGAGAATCCGTGACCGTGAGAACCAGTTGAGTAAAATTCAAGTACTAAGATGTTGCAAACAAATTAGAAATGCTAAATAGAACACACAATGTTGAAAATACAAAGTAGGGCTCACAAAAATAATAATAGTACCAGAAATTAAAATTAAATCTCAAAACTCAAAGATCTAAGAGACTGTGCTCATGCTTCAGCCTTTCTAAGACAGTACCAGGAATAAGTTCAAGTAACCTAGGAACTTAGATTTTAATACTTACATGAGGGTGATAAATTAGGCTTCCAGCCCAAGTGAAGTGGGATGGTGGAACTGATCTTTCAGCATAAATACAAAGAGACCTCAAATAGCAGTTTATTGCAGATATAACAAATGGTGAAAGGATGGACTAGAAAAAACTATGCCCATGGCTTAGCTTGCCTGTCCATTCCTGTGCAATAAAAGGGGGAGGGTGTCTTCATAGGGAACTAAAACCCTAGTTGTACATCATGGAGTTTGGGAGATAGGTTTCTATTATCCCCATAATCCAAAAGTCATCAAGCCAAGAAATTAATAGGAGATGGTTGGTGATTCCCCTGGCACACTTGGCAAATATAAACACAAAGCTGCTTTGAAGGAACACGCCCACAATCCAAGTTATATGGAGTTTCCGCAGGGAAGCGGAACACAAAAGATGAGTGGGAGGAAGAAGAGCCAACACACTGAGGCAGTAAAGGCTCAAGGACCTGCTGAAGAGAAATTCAGAAACTAGAAGAAAGAGTTGACTAAATTATTCAAAATGCAGCATACATTGAACAAAAATAGATGAGAAGAAAGAGATTAAAAGATTTGAAACATAGAATAAGAAGGTTACTCAACAGAATTTGAAGAACAAAGAATATAGAAAGAGAGAGGCAGCATTTAAAGAGGTGGCCATAAATAGATAAAAGGTATAAATTTGGGTTGTCGAGGTGGGTGGATCATGAGGTCAGGAGATCGAGACCATCCTGGCCCATGGTGAAACCCCATCTCTATTAAAAATATAAAAATTAGCCCGGCATGGTGGTGCGTGCCTGTAATCCCAGCTACTTGGGAGGCTGAGGCAGGAGAATTGCTTGAACCTGGGAGGCGGAGGAGGTTGTAGTGAGCCAAGATCATGCCACTACATTCCAGCCTGGTGACAGAGTGAGAATCTATCTAAAAAAAATAAATAAATAAGGCAAAAATTCATATCTTAGAAACCACAATAAATCCCTACAAGCCTAATTTTTAAAAATCCCACCTCTGAACACATCATCATCCTGAAATTTCAGGCCACCAAGACAAATTCTTAAAATCAACCATAGAGGAAAAGATGAAAAGCAACCATGGTGGAAAGATAAAAAAGATAGAAAACCAGTTATGAATGACTATAGACTTCTCAAGATCAACAGTGAAGGCTCAGCATCAACATTGCAATACTGGCTTCAGAGTGTTGACAGAAAATTGGAGATGCAGAACACTGTATGCAGCTAAAGTGTCATTCAGGAATCAGGGTGAAAAACATATATTTGCAGAAATGACTAAAATAGTTTAACATTTAAAGACCCTGTCTTGAAGGACTACTGGAGGATGTACTACTATAGGAAGAAGGAACTTGAACCTGGAAAGAAGGAATATATTGAAAGAAGCAATAATGAACAACAAACAACAAAAAATTGGTAAACATGAGTAAAGATAAATAAACATCGACTATACTTTTTAAAAAATAATGCCCTCCTGTCTTGGGAGGGCAAACAAACAAAATGTCTAGAGTGGGTCATTGTAGTTGAACACATTTTGAAGCCCTTACTTTGTTCAAGTAGAAAATATAATATCCAAACTAGCAGAGATATGAAGTTGAATAAGGAAGTTTGATTTATTCAACAGAAGGCAAGAAAAAGAAAAAAGAAGAAAAAAAAGCATGGCAAAAAGAAAGAACAAAATATGGTGTAGAAATAGATTTATATATACTCAGTAATCATAATAAATGTAAATAGTCTAAATGTACTAGTTAAGAGAACTTTCTGTTTACATTTTTCTAGAACTTAATGGCTCCTAAAGGTTGAAGGTAAATAGATAAAATAGGTACTGTAAATATCTCTTTTTTAAAAGCTAGCATAGCTGAT
>NW_016107360.1:8617224-8621832 GCF_001604975.1 Cebus imitator | reverse complement strand
CTGTTTCTTTTGCTGTGCAGAAGCTGTGGAGTTTGATTAGGTCCCATTTGTCTATTTTGGCTTTGTTACCAATGCTTTTGGTGTTTTGGTCATGAAGTCCTTGCCTATGCCTATGACTTGAATGGTTTTGCCTAGATTTTCTTCTAGGGTTTTTATGGTGTTAGGTCTTATGTTTAAGTCTTTAATCCATCTGGAGTTAATTTTAGTGTAAGGTGTCAGGAAGGTGTCCAGTTTCTGCTTTCTGCACATGGCTAGCCAGTTTTCCCAACACCATTTATTAAACAGGGAATCCTTTCCCCATTTCTTGTTTTTGTCAGGTTTGTCAAAGATCAGATGGTTGTAGATGTGTAACACAATGATTTTGAATACCTGTGGGTAAAAAGGCGTAATCCAAAGAACATTGGTATACAGTCAGACAGGCCTGGGTTAAAGTTCCAGCCTCGCTGACCACCACCTTTGTTGTCTTGTTTCACTTCACATCTTTGTGCCTCAGTTTCCTCATCTGTAAAATGTGGCCAGTGTATCTGCCTCTCATGGTTTGAGTGATAATTAAAATAATTAAAGTAAATAAAGGGTCATTTATACTACTTTCTAAACAAATGTTAGCTTCCTCATACCCTATTTCTTATCACAAAACAAAACCTGCAAAACTTACTTATAACTTCAGAAGGCAAATAGCTACTTAGGATTTCAAGTAGAAAACATTTTTCTTACGAAGAGTTAATTATCCATGAAATTAAATATTTATGCATTCATAGAACCAATGTATTTATAATGTTACAATATGAAAGTGGCTGGTCTAGAAATTATAAGACGTTCTTAATGTCTTCACAGCTGATGTTTCTCCATCATGGGAATATTTTTACATTACCTTTTACAGTTACCTAATGGGAATAGAGTACTGTAAGGTCACTTAGGAAAATAGCATGCAGTTGAAAATTATACTCAGGTGTGTAAATGCTGACTGCTGGTTGAGATGCTCACTTGTACACAGCTTGACATTCAAGCATGCTTTCCCTTAAAACAAGGTCATAAATGGCAGTTTGTTTCCCATGTTGGATGACCAACTTGTCTAGGTTTGCTTGAAACTGAGAGATTTCCTGGGATGTAAGGCTTCCAATGCTAAGCCCAGGACAGTCCTAGGACAACCAGAATAGTTGGTCACCTCACCAGGCCAATACCCTAAAACTGATCTGCCTGTCTCAGCTGCTGCTGCTTCAACAGAACCCCACTCTGCTAGTAGCCAGAGTTCCTCCTGTTGTACAGCTGGGCACAACACTTGATCTCTGACAGTCACCTGAGCCCACAGGGATAAATAGCTCTGGAGTCTGTGTGGGGAGAGAAAATAAGCATTTCCTTTCTGTTACATTTTATCCCTTAGACTGTAGTGCACCATATCCTATGCCTAGAAAACCCATTTTTCAAAAACATCGTAATTACAGCTCTGATCACGTGCTCTTCTCATATTGTTTCCCAAAATGAGCCCCCGACCTTCAGGGTGGAGGTATAAGCAGCAAAACAGGATCAGATGGTATCATATCCAATCCACGGTCCTCATTCTCTCATCCCACCGCCCACACATATCAACTCAGACAATAGGTGCTCACTCTGAGATGGATGGTCGTCCATCACCACTTCCCCAGACAGTGATTTCAGAATCCGAGATGGAGCTTGCTTAAGCACTGCATGGCCATTTTTCTAGGAATATGATGTTGTTAATAATCACCTTGACATCCACAAAAGTAAAGAGCAGCCTACAGAACAAGTGCCTTCCACCAAGGTCCAATTCAAATGACACTTCCCATTCCTCACATACACTAGTGGAAATGATTTCAGCCTCCCCTGTTCTCCCATAGCACTTACTTTATGTTTCTATTTAAACATTGATCATGATCTGCCTTGTATTACAGTTCCTTAAGTATGTGTCTGTCTCCTTTATAAATTATTAGGTCTTTAAGAGCAGGGAAACTGTCTCATTCATCTTATATCACCCCTAGAACCTAGCAGAGTACCGGTCACAGAGAGACTAGTCAATGAATGTTTCAGAAATTGATAGCATCCTTGGGACTCTAGAAACCCCTTAGAGATCAGCTGGTTCCATTTTAACCTGGTCAGTAATCCAGCCTGTTAGAAAGAATGACTATATTAAACATGTTCTGCCAACGTTGGCTATTCTTGCATTAAATTTCACACACCAGTTAATTCAGTAGGCCTTTCTGGTTTGAAAAGAATTGGCAGTGATAGACAAGATACAGTTATTACAATAAATAAAATTCAAATTATTCTAGGCAAACTTTAATTGAAAACTTATTTGAATGATGTTATTCTTTCTAATAGATAATAATTCCCAAATAGTAAGGTGTTATTTAGTGAGAAGAAAGGGTAAAATGTGACTTTTATATTCTATACAAAGATTCTCATTTCAACTTAAATTGCTTCATAATACCATAGTACAGTAGCCAAACTAATGAGTGAAGTCAAATTTCAGATAAATACACTGAACACATCAAGTTTAAAATTCGGTTAACTTCTGGAAAAGCAAAGAATTCTGAAATTAGGAATAGATTGGGAATCAAAGGAATCAATGTCTTATAGATAAAACAGTTTTGAAAAAACCCAAATTCTTTATAAGCTTAGATACCAAAATAATTTACCCAAGGACATAAACAATTGTAAGATATAGCCCCCAATTAGAGCCAATAAATTAGTATCCAATATAAGTGGTAACAATTGGTGAGAACTCCAAAATCATCACTAAATTCAAAGCCAGGGAAAAATTATCAGTGACCCAAAAAGCATTTCACAGAATTTTGGTACTTCAATGTTCGAGAGTTTCTGGAAAAAAAAAAAAAAGATTTTTTAAGAACTTGATATTAAAGAAATACCAGGCAAATCAAACTTTTAAGATGATAGAGAAGAACTGTGTATTCAACTAGTAACTTTCAGAGATCCATGAGGCTATAGTTAAACTTTTGTATTTTGGCAAGACCCTGCATAAATGCTACCTGTACCTCCTGTAAGAACCACAGAAAATCTTTGTGAGGCTATTCACCAAACATTGTATTTGTTCTGGCTTCTCTGGGATGATTCTCCGTCTTTACACTCAACCTCAGACTGAACTAGCTCTTGCTGAGAACCTCCTGTGTGTCAGGCAACAAGAGCAGTATCAACATACCCATACCTTCCTTCCCATAATTGAAAAGCATTTGAATATTGCAGCATTGGAATGAGTTTAAATTGATAGCTATTACTTAGCACATTTTAAAAAATGAGCCCAGATGACACATGATTAATTATATGTTATTCCATTCCGATTTTAAAGAGAGGAAAAGATTCTGTGTGATTTCACACTGTGCTAATTTTTATAATAGGCAGAAGAAAAGGCAATAATTTAGTTGTGACAATATTGCGATCCTCCTACCCAGACCATGATAAAAGAATATCCCACTGAAACACCTCATTCAAAAGGCTGATTTCCTTTTTGATGATAGAAAAGGTATTTGTTTAGTTCTGAGGACATTGTAGCTGATTCCAATGTTCTGCATGGAGAAAAGAACAATTTTCTATTGTAATATGTAACCATATAAGCATAATGTTTGTGCATTAGAGGGGAGATAATTAACTACCATCAGGTTTACCTTCCTGTCATCAGTAGCACATGTGGAACCCGTGGAGCACGTGGGTGTGTTAAGTTGGTGCAAAAGTAATTGCAGTTTTTGCTATTACTTGCAATAACAAAAACCACAGTACTTTTGCCCTGATATAATATTGAGCAGTTGCATCCGCCATCTTTACTTCACCTCATGAGAAGCACCACACGGTGGTGTGCAAACCCCAAGCCAGTGCGAGTTTTTCCTTCTCTTTAAATGTTTTTCTGTTCTGACCCTTGTCCAGGCAGGGGAAGGAGGATGGAAGATAAAATATTGCCAAAGAAATAGTGAGTCCTTGCCTTCCTGATCCTGGGTGTGGAACCACTCCTAAAACGTTTATTCTCTGAATTTGTCAGTTTGCCCATAAGATTATAGTTAAGAGATCTCAGGCTGAGAAGTCTAATCCTAATTTGGCTGAAGGAAAAATATTGGTAGAGGGGCCTCAGTATGCCCTGGAGTCAAATGTGTAGGAAGAGCAGATGGGATGTTTTTTGTTTTCTTTTAAATGAAAATAAGGAATGCCTGGGAGAAAAGAGTTAGGGATGACTATGAGACTTGATTTTATCCCAAATGAGATTTTCCCCTTAGAACAGTAACCCAGTTGTCCAGGCCTACCACTATCAAATTCAAAGTATGGGAATCACAAATAATTAACAAGTAATCAAAATATGCATTACTGCTTCATGTCTGCATGTTCTCTGGCTCCTGTTTGGCATTCCGCATTTAGCAATTGCTAATCATCATTCAAACCTCAGCTCAAGCATCGGTCAGCTCCCCTAGGAAGTCTGTCATACTCCTGTACTCACTCCTGAAGGGGTGAGTACCCTTCACTGCCCCAGTAAAACCACAGCCCATTTCTTGTTAGGGAGGGAGATATTGCTATCCCTGAATAGGAAATACCAATTTTGGACATATTGGATTTTTTTTTTTTTTTTTTGAGACAGTATCTCACTCTGTC
>NW_016107360.1:8569004-8616747 GCF_001604975.1 Cebus imitator | reverse complement strand
CGAGATGTGACAGGCTGGCCCTTCTGATCTGTGTGACTATTTGTGTAAGTGGATTTGGGAATCTTCCCCAGAAACCTTACTTTTCCTGTCACTCTCCACTAGGCTGCTGAGATTTGGTTTGGAAACAGGGGTGCTCTAGAGGCTCAGGCTACAGTCAGGCGCCCTGACTCAGGTCACCAGGCAGCCCTACATTCAGGCCTTGCTGGATGCTTGTTCACCTGGCTGTGTTTCCTGTTTGGCAATTGACTATTGTACATACAGCTCCTTTGTCAGGAAACTGCGAAGGGAAGCATGAAGAGCGGGAAGTTCCAGCACCGAACTGCTTCTCAAACCCCTGACACTTCCATCTCTGCACTTCCAAAAATGCACTGTATGATGGTTTCCAGGTTCATGCATGTCAGGGACAATGCGGGGTGGGGAGTTGGGGAGAGATAGCATGGGGAGAAATGCCAGATATAGGTAAAGGGGAGGAAGGCAGCAAATCACACTGCCATGTGTGTACCTATGCAACTATCTTGCATGTTCAAATGTACCCCAAAACCTAAAATGCAATTTAAAAAAATGCACTGTAATTATTTGTCTCCCTCGCTAGATAGTAAATTGCCTGAGAAACTATCTTTGTATCCTCAGTGCTTAGTACAAAGTCCCATACATATTAGGTGATGAAAAAATGTTAAGTAAATGAATGAGTTTGGCCATACTTAGACCTAGTGTATCAAACTAACCTCTGCCACTCTCTCTCTCTCCCTGTCAAGTAGCACTCTGAAGATTCCCTTCACAAGCTGTGCTAATCCACACGGTTGAGCCCAGACCCAAAACATCGTATTCCCAGGTCAATCCACATTCTCTAGTACGCATTTTTGAATGAGTCAGCCCACACTAATTTCCTTTTCTAAATACCTCTTACACAATTTGTTTCATACTTTGTTACTCTCTAGTTTGTTTTCAGTGTGGTGCACCAAAGTTCTGTTCTTAATAGATTACACAACCTGGTATCTACTTGCACTTACTTCTGGAAGACATTGTCAAGCAGGCCAAAGTTTTCAAGTAAAGGGTAGCTGCTATCTAATCCAATGGACTTGAATGAGGTAGGATAAGTCACTTACTTCCTATAGGCCTTTCTCTGAAAATTGAGGGAATAATCATCTGCTTGAATATGTCTTGGGGGTTGCAGGAATCAAAATAAAAACATGATGGCACCTGCAAAAAAATATGCACACCTTATACCTCACAGATGATGGGCTAGAGCTAGGGTCAGAGGAGACCTTATTAAATGCTGATGGGTTTACTTGATAATGATCATGTCGCTCATAGGGATCTCATGAATGAAGGCTAAATTGTTCTCACTGTAACTCTAGTGACTGTTACTACTACTATTTGCAATGACAGCTGAGTGATACAGTGCCTTTATTCTAAAACCTATTTAAACCTATTTCAAATCTATTCCCATTCTAAACCTGAAAATGTTTGAGAAATATTACTGTGGAGAATCTCTTGAAATGCAGTTTTACAGTTTTTTAAAAGTTTGCTGTCATTTTATTCCTTAAAGTGAATTCTGGTTCATTAGGAATTTAGAATTCAACACAGGAGTCATCAGAAACTTCATTTTTACCCACCTCTTTTCTATCACTTGCGACATCATCTTCACCAGAATTTTGATTCCTGTAAAGGTATACATGGAAATTTAGGGAAGAGTAATTATCCCCATCTCATGGGTTAGAACTCAGCCATGTAGTGAATTTGAAGGTCAGAGAGCTTGTAAGTCACTGAGTCAGGCTCATGGGGCCCACACGGTATGAAGGTTAAGTCCTTCTAATAACATGAGGTGAAGAAACAGAGAGGGATCAAGGCCTGGGTTGAGTATAAGTAAAATGCGGGTTGTTTAATGCTAAGTCTTCTAGGCATTTAGGTTTGGTGAGGTAAGAGGTTAAAATTTTTGTTTAAAATCAAGTTCCTGGATTCTCTCTGAATGGTTCATAGACATTATTCCTGTTTGCTCCATGTAATCAAGAGTTCTGTAGTCATGCGTCAATTATCAGTAGGGGTACTTTCTGAGAAATGCATTGTTAGGTGATTTTGTTGTTGTGCAAATATCATAGAACGAATGCACTTACACAAACCTGGATGGTATGGCTTTCTATACTTCTCGGCTATGTGATGTGGCCTATTGCTCCTAAGCTACAAACCTATACAGCAAGTGACTATACTGAATACTGTAGGCAATTGTGACATAAGGCTAAGTATTTGTGCATCTAAACTTAGAAAAGGTACAGTAAAAATTCAGTATCATAATCTTATGGGACCACTGCTATATATGTGGGGCATCATTGACCAAAATGTTGTGAAGTGTATGACTCAATGCATGGTGATGGGTACTCAACCTGTCTGTGCTGATAGATGGATTTTTGAGTCAACTTGTGTATTACTAATTTTAATAAAGAAAATTCCCAGATATACTAGGTTAATAAATAACTTTGATGTTGTGTAATAAATTATGACTTAGTCAACTTTTTTAGGTTTTAAAAATGTTTTGCCTATTGGTATTTAGTTCAAAGAATAAAAAAAAAATAAAGGGAATTTTAGGGAAATTGTGGAACAATTTTATCTTAGTTTCATTAAAGGAAATTACATTTTGTAGCAACACTAACTCCATTGCCTGAAAAAGTTATAATTTTTATATGCAGAGAATATTGTATACTCTACAAGATTCCCTAGGTCATGATGAATATTGTTATTTGTGCATATTTTGGTAAAGTTTTAAGGGGTGACATAAAAATATTTGTGCATATTTTTTACAGTGTGGTATGAAGTACCGGTATGGGATGAGACTCATTTTGTTTGATTT
Organism: Cebus imitator; assembly: GCF_001604975.1. NCBI lineage: Eukaryota > Metazoa > Chordata > Mammalia > Primates > Cebidae > Cebus > Cebus imitator. The sequence goes on along the minus strand of NW_016107360.1, from coordinate 8,613,902 downwards.
AGAAATGACATATAAAAATATAATAACATTAATGTTAAAGTAAGCCCATGCAAATAGGTACTTGAAGGAGGAAGTTTAATAAGTTTCGGCTAAATTATTTAACATGCCCCTTGTATGAAAAGATAATCATCCCATTCAATGTATTTCTGACTCAAATTCTCAGAGTAGTGACCAAAATAGATGTATAGACCTCAGCAGTTTGATAGGGTAGCTGCCAGAGACTTACGGCTATTTAAGTTAAAATACATTAAAATTAAGTAAAATTTAAAATGCATTTCTTTATTTGCACTAATTACATTCAGGGGCTCAAAAGCCACATATGGCTAGTGGCTGACATATTAGGCAGAGGGATAAAGAACGTTCTACAGTAAGCTCTAGTCAGAAAGTCGTTCTGCTGACAGCATTAGTTAGCAAGGTTAGCAAGGATTCCATGTGAAGAGGGGGAAAGTTCAGAAAAATTTCCCAATTAGCATTCCTTTGATCGATATTTTCAAATGCATCTTTATGTTTTACACCAATACACACATACACACACATACTCACACACAGAGCTGATCTTGATTATCATGAATAATCTTATCGTTATATCTTTCATAGCCGCTGTTTTAATATTAGTGAAACAAACCCTGAATCTGCTACTTGAGGGAGACTATAATGACTAATTATTTTCATTAAACTTATTAATAAAGAGTTTAATGAAAACAATCCTCACTATTGTAATAGATTTTTCATTGAGGACGATACACTTTTGAATGCATGATACTTTATTTAAACACACATATATACAACGATGACCAAGGAAAACATTGCAGAATTCAGCACAATGGCTGCATGCATTGGTAGGACGGATGGACTCTCGTTTTACCGGATGAAATATGGGCTGAAAATAGGAAAAGGCCGGAGAGGAAGTTTCATTTTCCATCACCACATTGAAGGGTCTTCAAGCCTGTAAAACATAAGAAGCAAAGCATGTAAGGGAAGCTGCCCAGCTTCCTGAGATGTTAGCAAGGGTGAGACATTTAGCTCTGAAGTGAAAGATGACCAGGAACTGTTGAAAAGTCTCCTGTTGGCATTCTAAATAAGAGGAATATCAGAACGTGATATCAGAATGCAGCTGAGCAGCATTCCATGATGTTGACAGGAGCCTCCCGCAAACCGCAGAGGGAGCATTTTAAAGGCTCTGTATGTATCAAAGGAGCTGAAGAACACCACAATCCTTTGAAAATCAAAATTACAGAAATCACATGAAGCTGTAACAGGAAAGTTACTGTTCCTCAACTCTAAATATGCTTCCTTTTCTTGCCAGATTTATTATGTAGTAAGATTCCAGTTATTAGACTGTAATGAGACCTTTATAATAAAACAGCACTCACAGGCAACTTTAAGACTGTCGGGTTTTGTCTCCTAACTACACATGATGGAGTCTGTCAATCAGGGTGCAATTAATTTTACTTCATGCACTAACTATGTGACCTTGGGCCACAAAACAAAGACAAAAACTAAGGTTCCAAGTAGTTCTGTGTTGTTATTTTTGTAACAGTAAGTAGATATAGCCTACCCTCAAGTTTTCACTGTGACAAACATCATATGCATGCCAGTGAAACATGGAAAGAAATTTACTGCTTAGTATTAAAGACAACCCTCACCAGGCATGGTGGCTCACAACTGTAATTCTAGCACTTTGGCAGGTTGAGAAGGAAGGATCCCTTGAGGCCAGGAGTTCGAGGCTGCATTGAGCTATGATTGCACCACTGCACTACAGCCTGAGTGACAGAGTGAGACCCTGTCGGTGAATAATAATAATAATAATTTTTTAATTAAAAATAGACAATGCTTCCAAATTTTCCACCTGCTTCCGTTGCATTCACTATTTAAGTCTGGGCTGGTTCCTCCAGGGACAGGAGCACTGGAGTTTTATCCCAGTTCAAATCATTGTTTCCTTCAGAGAAAACAAGTCTGACAACTCTATACTAGCACCCTTCATGCTGGAAGGCCATTTCACAAGAGAACTGAGGGAGGAAGTCTCTAGGGAGAACTTGATGGAGAGCCATGACAGTCACACTCACTGAGCAAGTGTTCTAGTGACCTCTTCTGGGGAACTTGGTTCTTGACGTTGTAGAACTGAGTTTAAGGCAGCCAAGCTGCCAAAGATCTGGGTAGACCATGTGCACTATGATCTTACTGTGGTTAAAGACAGGAAGCAAAAACTGAAGAGCCAGGAGGTTATGAAGATGGAAGAGGATCAGGCTCCTCTTCAGCAGCACTCCTTGTCCAGGAGGCACCAGAAAATTTTAGCTCAATGGTTAACACTTAGACATTGGTGGGCACCTCTTTCCAAGACGGACCTCCACTGCAAGAAAGTCCTAAGGCGACAGATAAGTTCCTAAGAATACTGACATTCATTGTGCATTCATTGAATATAATGTATCACTTTGTGACACAAGTTGTACTAAAATATGTCAAAAAGTAATCTGACACACCTAATTTATCTACAGCTTCATATAAAACTGGGAAATTTGGAGTAAAAGCCATGTGGGACATTTCCTGGGACATCTGGACACTCCACATAGTATATAAAAACTATAGATCTTCCCAGACAAGAGATGGACAACTGGTCATTTCAATAAAGCCAGGGACTCACTCTGTGCTCCCCACATTCCAATAATGTTAGAAAATTCTGTATAATTTCTAAATTAAAAGCCAATTATTTTTAACATTGTCAAAGGAACACCAAATGACCTGGTCTAGAAAATGTTACTCCACAGAAGTTTAGAGATTTGCCAATGAGTACATGAAAAGAGAGGTCTCCTCTGCCTGCTTCTTCATCCTCATTTCTTCCCAAATCCCCCCTACTCTAGAAACCCCTGTTGCAATGCCTCCCACCAGGCAGCTGTCTCTGAATTCCCTCTTCTGGGCACCTTGAGCTCTGCAACCATGTCCCCATCACTTGACATACCGAGTTCTGGGAACATTTTCTGTGCTTTCTCTCATCAAAAGGTCTGAAATCAGTGTCTCCGGGCTAGATCGTTTTCCATATCTGGAAAAAAAAAAAAATCTTTTAAGGCAAGTTTGGAATAGGCATAAAAACCTTTAGGAAAAAGGAAGATGGTCTCTTGTTTGGGATATGAAGCCTAAATGTTATTGTCAGTTGTTCATTTGTAACAAGCAATCTAGGTGTATGACGCATATATTATCAGAAACATTATCATAAATATTTCAAATTATGTATATATTTTAACTTTGCTTAAATAAATAATTTAGCAGCTTATTTAAACCCAATCAAAATTCCTAGTCAAATTCTTGCCTTTTTAAATAACCACAAATAATGGATACATACTTTTATAACTAGATGTCAGGAAATTTGAAAACATGGAAGTATGATTGTAAATGTTTTCACAATTTGTTAATTGGCTATTGTTCCGATGATACACAGTGGTTTAAATCTTAACAAGGAGACCAGATGATATTTCAAAGGCAGTCCTAGAAAAAAAAATTAGCAGACTGCCATGTAAGACCCACCTGTGTCTTTGAATCTCAATTTTCTCCTTTGTAAAACAACCTCTGGTTAAATCAGAGTCTTTGTGAACATCCAGTGTGAAATGTGAGTCACAGTGCTTTCAAAGTGATAAAGTGATACACTCATACAAATTACTGCTGTTGAAATGCATCCATTCTTCTGGCTACCAACAGATCCTGGGTCTTATATTTTCCATATTCATTCAAGGTGCCAAAAGCTCAAGCCTTCCCTGATGCTGTGATTTTAACCTCCCTGTAAGTCTAAATGAATCCAACTGGTCCACAGAAATGTTCTTTGTTTGTTTGCTTGTTTTTCTCCTATAGGAAGATATGGGAGATGGGAGAGACAATATGTACAGGAAAGGTTTTGTATACCTGTGAGGGTAGCATGTATGCTCCCCACTCCAGGACGCTGCAAACAGGTCAGACGAGTCTATACCAAATTGCATCTTTTGAAGAGACCACTGGACACCAGTCGCCACTTTGTTTACAGATAAATTAGCCTGATATGGATTGGTTAATAGGTCCAACAGCTGAACAAAACTGGCAGAGGATATGGTCTAATTGCCAAGAACAATTATATCTAAATTTTTTGTAAAGATTTTTTTTTACTGTCCTTTTGTTGAGACTCAAGGGAAGCAAAAACAAAACAACTCCCTGTCCCACTCCCATCATGTGTAAGATTTCCTCAAAGATTTTCTGGAGTTGTGATATTAGAATATAGGCATCTGCTTATACTTATTTATTCTGTCCAACCATTGGTTTTACTAATTGTAAAACTCTAGGGCTCATTTATAAAAACTCATTTATCCTCGTCATTCTCCAGTGAGTAAAAGAACTGCCAACTGTTTTCTTTAATTTACCAGTAAAGAACCTAAATCCGAAATAGTAGGATTTGCAGTAATAATCTAGCATCCAGGACAGCATTGTTCACTCTTCTTCCTTCTTTAATTAATTCTGGATCATCCTTCCTCTCTACGATGCTGTAACTTTCAAAGATTGAGTCCTTAAAGATTCTCAAACCTGGCTGCACATTAGAATCACCTGGGGAGCTTTAACAACACACTCTAAAGCCCAGGCCCCACCGAGAGGGCCTGATTTAATTGGCCAGGGGTGGAACCTAGCATCAGTGTATTTTAAAAGCTCCCCAGATGATTTTAATGTGCAGCCAGGAAGGAGAAACACTAATTAATCTAAGGCTGAGTTTCTCTGGGACTGGCTATTCTGTGTAGTGGGGGCTTCTCTGGGCATGGCAGAATATTTAGTGGCCTCCTAGGCATCTAAACGCCTAGATACCAGCAGTACCCACCTCCAGTTGTGAAAGCCGAAAATGTCTCCAGACACTGCCAAATCACCTGGGGAGCATAAAATCACCCCCAGTTGAGAACCACTGATTTAGGGGAATACATACATAAATTGTAGGATACTCACACTCTAAAATAAGTAATGCAGCTTCCAGAAGTAATGAGCCAGGGGCATACACAGCAAGAGGAATATAAGCACAAATTGAGTGCGGGGGAGGGGGGCATAGGGGTGGAGGGAAAAAAAGATGATATCAGATTACATTTATGCTACATCCACAAATGACCCTGTAATTTTCAGAAACACACAGATCAGTGGGTGTCTGTGGTGAAAAGGAGAAGATGGATGTGCATTAAGAGCCTCTGCTGGTTCCTAAGAAGGAGTTTATGTGAAGATGAGACAGGAAACTCTGCCTCAGAAACCAGCTTATTCCCATCTAAGCTGAATCCCTTGCCATGAAATCCAAGTCCCTTTCCCTTATGTTTTTTCTCATCAAACATTGGAGGTAACACTGCCTGTTGATGGTAGTGACAACCTCTGAAGAAACTCAAAAGAGGACTCCAATTCCATCATCCCTAAAAAAACAGCTTTCAGGAAATGTCCTTAGTTTCATGATTTGTGCAATGGAGATAATTATACTCCTTTCAAAGCTGTGAGGTAAAGACTGAATGAGAAAATGTCTAGGAATCCATTTTAAAATGCTAGAGCCTTATAAATGGTAAAGCTTTATAGCAATCATCTCTGTAAAAATGAGTTCTACTGTATATTATGCTATAACAAAGGGTTTTCTAGAAAAAAACACTTCTTTTTGTTTGTACAAGTTCTCTTTGATCTTCATGATTCCATAGCAAGAATTTGAATCAATTAACTTTGGGAAATGTGGAATATAAAATATTATTGCTTTTTGCTAATTAAAATGGTCATATTTCAAGGAATCACAAACCAATACTATTATGGCATTTTCATGTTTTTCAGATTCTATATAAATTGAGTCTTTTTCAAAAGTTTTTTTAGGATGTTAAATACCTTTTTGATGAAACAGGAAAAAGAAAACTTTATTTTAGAAGTATAAATTCTCCCCCTTTTGAATCCTTTCCAACTACTCTCTGACTTGTAAACAGCAAAACTATGGACTAAATAAATCCCACAATACTTTAAACATATAATTTACGCATATTAACTAACATTAATGCTTCTAAATGGTGTATCCTTTAGATAAGGCCAAATGATTAAAATCATTTAATCTCAGTAATTAATGTAATATGTTAAATGATTTAGAGCTAAGATCAACTAATTTTGAAAAATTGAAATCCTATGTAATTCATAAAATAGTTTGGATTTGATTTTTTCCTTGTCAATGTTGAGAGTGAAAATGTGGCATTTCGTTTTGACTTTCTGAAAGTTCAGAATAAAGTTTACAGTTTCTCAGATTCCATGTAATGCCTGGATTCATCCTAAGGTTACTGGACCAATGTAAGTTTCTTCTTAATGAAATACCAAATGGGTGCTTTCTTTTCAGAATTCACCAGCTATAAAATGGGGAGTCTCTGCATTTTAGATAAACTGTTTTCAGGCTACATCTCTAATTATTGGGACTAGGATTTCCAAGTATGAGACTGAGACTGGAAAAAAAAAACACCCATAATACAGAAAAAAAGAAAATGCCTGCTTGTCTTTTTCTAAATACTGTCATTCAATTAGCCCTGGGCAGGTTGGAAAGTCTGACAATGTCTGTGGAAACCCTGCAGTTTACCCCTTGGTTTGGTTTTCTTTGGTGATGGCTGCTTTTCCTAGACACCTTGCTAGCCTTTCTCCCTACAGCATTTCCCTGGTGCATTCCTGCCCCTTTTACTGGGTACTTTCGAGATTTCTGGACAGGCCCCCACTGCTGTAAGAACCACAACAAACCACAAGAGGCGAGTGAGAGGAGATGACCAGCCTCCCAGCCTGGGGAACCTGATTCTGGGAATCACGACTCTGTGGCTGTAGTTGCACAAACTGGAAGGTACTCACTTTGTGTAGAGTGTGCCCTGCACAAACATTTACCTAGAGCTGACTGTGTGCCTGATACTGTCCCACGCTGGGATAGAGCGAAGGAAAAGAAACCTTCGCGGTCCTCTAACATCCCCTGGGTCTCCTAGTGCGCAGGCACTGCACTCCTGGAGTTCGTCCCGCGGGCGCACTCACCTCTGCCTGGTGATGAGGTTGATGTAGTGTCGCAGCGCCGAGTAGTATCTGGCCATGTCCTCCGCTGGCGCGTCCTCGCCCGGGTTGTCGGGCTTGGAGGGGTACGCCTCGGCCAGCGCACCCAGGCACACGAGCAGGGACAGTGCGAGGGTCAGTCCGGACAGCCCCAGTCGCTTGCAACCTAGCATCTGCGGGCACAGAAGGCTCAATGGACAGGCTTGGGGATTAAGAGGAACCATGCGCCGAACGCCGTCCTCTGCCTCCTGTGCTCCTCCTCCCGCTACCACCCGCGACCCCCAATCCGCTCTCGTCCCTGCCAGGCAGAGAGAACCCAGGCGTGGCTAGCACCATCTTGCGGGCTCAGGGCTCCGTCAGCCCTGGACCTGCTCCTCTGCTCCACCTGAAAACTTTGTGCCACTTCGGTCCAAGTCTCAGGGCCAAGAGGCGCGCAGCGAGAGGCACAGGGTGGGGCCCCCGCCAGTTTAGACACTTTCAATACCGATTTAGAAGTTCCTCCTGCTGGGTTAAAGAATGAACACTTTTCTCTCGTCTTACCCAAACTCTTGTCTGGGAAGAAAACTTTCTTCTCTGTTACTTTTGGTCTGCCTAGCTTCAGGGGATCAACGCTGACGGCAGAGATCACCTCCGGGTGACGACTGCGGTTGGGAAGGGGGAAACAGAATTGCTCCCGAGGCCAGAATTGCTCCAAAGAGATTTGGAGCCCAAGAATCCAGGGAGACAGGGTGTGGGGCTCTCGAGCGCCAGGGATTCCTCACTCCATGGCGCTGCCTGGGAAACCTTCCTACCGCACACCGCTTTCTGGGCCTCCAGGCGGCGACCCGCAAGGAAACATGGCCAGCTGCCTTGGGATAGGGGTCCCAGGTGCTCCCTCCATAGCTACCAAAAGGTAACTCAGAAGAACTGCTCAGCCGGAAGGGCCCGGGAGAAGGGCGGTGGACAATCAGAAGGGACCAGAGGGACAAGTGGAATTTAGACGCCAAAAGGGCTGGTGCGCGTCGGGGCGCGGAGCAGGCACTGTCCAGCGCACAGAGGTTGGGGAGCGCGGCACAACCCTCCCAGGGTCCCAGAGCCGGAGGTTGCGCCTCAAGCAAGTTCAGGGGCGCCCCGTTCGCTCCCACCCCTAGCCAAACAGGTCGTAGCACTCACGGTGGCTGGCCGGCGGGCGTGGCTGGGCGGCAAGTACTCTGCTGCAGAGTGCGCGTCTCTGAGGGGTGAGAGCCGGCAGATGGGGTGCAGACAGCGGGTCGCAACCGGGCTTTTATGGAGCTTCCTCGCCGCAGCAGGAGGGGCCTCGGGCAATCACGCTTGGGTGACTCCCACCCGCCACTTCCCGCCCCCGAGTGGCAAGGGGAGGGGGCTGGAACCGCAGCCACACGAGTGTTGGCTTAGGGAGCCACCCACACCCCAACTCTCCCGCCCTAAGCACTCCTCCGAGTGTGAGGCCTCGAGCGAGGCAGCGCGCTCCGAGTGCGCTGGAGAACACCAAAGCTCAAGTGTCTGCCCTCGGGCAGCGCTGGATCCCTGCTTTCCTTTTTTCCTTCACGCCCCGTCTAGTCCTGCCAGAGAGGCTCAGCCCAGACGATTCTTGTCGCCAGCCAACAGGACTACCAACACACTGGGCGCCTTAGTAGGAAGCACCTGAATCCTCTCTGTGGTGGGGTATCTCCAGGACCCACGCGGCATCCTTGCCCAGCACAACTGCGCACTTTTGGAGCGAGGCAACTGGGCGCACAGATTTTTCCTGCACTTGGAACAAATCAGAGGCAGCTGCCAGAAGTCTCCAGCTAGGGGGGTCCCAAAGCTGCCCCCCGCGGAGCTGAGAGCTGATTTCAAGGGCTTCAACGCCTTCCCCCAGCTGGTTTTTCTAGATCAGACCTTTTCAAGTACTCGCCCAGACGCAGTGAGCCAGGCTCCGTCGTGACAGGAGTGTGGCAACTCAAAATTCCCCAAAGGGGCATACGGTAAACCTATTCCTCCAGTTTGCTGAAAAAGAGCCACGTTTCCAACTTCTAGAGGCTCCTTTAAGCACAATTTTAAAAATACAACTTTTTTTTCTTTTTTGGTCCAAAGTAACGGTAGTTAAATGAACAACAATTTCTCCCTTATTTGCCAACCCTTGTATAGTCCTATGTATATTCGATTAACGCTGATTGAGAATGTGGGTTTTGATTAAGATAAACCATGTTAAAAACGATGAACATTAATTTGCTTATCAAACGTTAGACCTGTTGAATGAATATGCAAGATACAGAAACTATTACTACAGGATCAAGATTTTATGCAATGGACTGAGATCTTAAAGTTCCCTGAATGAATGCTCCTGGAAGTCTGAATCTTTCTAAATAAAATGGCATGTTGGGAAATAAAAGCATTAAGTTGCATGTTATTTTAATGCTAAAAGGACAAGTGATTCTGTTAAGCTGACACTTAGTTTTTGTGCTGTTGCAACAGCATTGAATTAAATATCAACTACCGTGAAGCAAACAATCCTTTGTGTGTATGTGTATGTGTGTTTGTGGAATCAAATTATAATGGAGACCAACATCCTTTCACCTGGCAACCGCTTCTCTTTATATATTACACAAACACATGCCGGGGACACAAATTATCAAGGCTGTCAGAGTTGCTCAGGGGTGCTTACGTGAGAGAGCCTTCAGAAAAACTGCAAAACATCTAACTTAGAGCCCTTCCTAGATACAGGGAAAAAGCTACAGTCTGCTTTCAATAAAATAGTCCTATTTTAGAGTGTATCACAGATTCATACCAATTAAAACCTGGACTTAAAAGGTATTGAATTTGGGAGAAATTACTTCTAAGGAGGTACATACCACTGTTGAGGGAAGAACACTGTGGAGACTTGATTAATTTAGCTTAAGATAATGTAATTGATACTCAAGAATAAGAACTTATTCTCAGGGTTAGGATTTAGAGAATAAAAAACAGGAAGTGATATGCCCTACATGTGTCTTTACATCCTCATTTCCTTTCTCTCCCATCCAAGCTGCAACCCCTGGCCTTGGGCTCTAAATAATCTGTCTCTCTTAGGGCTTTTTTCTGTCAACTACCTCTTCTCTTTCTTAGAGTTTCTTATACCCTCTCTTAGTTTATAACTTTTCTTGGATTTGTTCCATGAAAAAAAGAAAACCAAACCAAACCCCCAAAATACAAACAAAACCAACTGTTTGCAACTCAACCCTGTATCTTCTTGCTGCTGACTCATTTCTCTCCTTTGTTTCAAAGTCAAGTTGTTTATTTTTAAAGCTTTGTTAAGATACCATTGGGATACTATTGAGCTTGTTGAGATTCAAAAGGAGTTGAATCAGAGGAGACCAGGGAAGGTAATGGTCAAGAGAAGTCAGATAACTGGTAAAGGTCCATGTGGTTTGCAATTAGGAGGTCTTACTGACCGCAGGTTCATAACTTGACTCAGAGAGAACCCAGACCACAGTGGTATCATGACCAAACCTAAAGTAAAGAAGCAGAGGCAATAAACAGATACCACTGAAATATACAAAGCTACAAATGTTTAAAATATTCAATTGGATATATTCTTATGCATATGCATGTGTGTTATATGCCCAGGAAGCCATCACTGGAACCAAGAAAATGAAGATATATATCACTTTCCCAAATTTCCACATATACCTTTGTAATTCCTTCCTTTTGCTTTGTCCTCACCCCCTCCTCCACTGATCTGCTTTCTGTCCCTAGAGATTTGTTTACATTTTCTAGAATTGCACATAGATATAATTCTCCAGTAAATACTCTTTGTCTGCCTTCTTTCACTCAGAATCGTTATTTTTGAATCCACTCATATTGTTGCATGTAGCAATAATTCTTTTTTATTGCTGGGCAGTATTTCAATATAATCACTTCAAAATTTTTAATTTTACTGCTCATAAATTTTTGGTTATTTTCACTTGGAACTTTTATGAATAAAGCTGCCTTGACATTCATATACAAGTCTTTGTATGAACATAAGCCTTCAATTCTCTTGGAAAATACTTAAAAGCAGAATGTCTGAGTCAGATGATGAGTGTATACTGACCCACAGTTTGTTGATGATCTGTTTTTGCTTCTGTTTTGCTCATCTTTTTCTTGATATTTTATTTTGGATAGTCTCTATTGATGTGTCTTTGAGCTCACTAATCTTTTCTTCTGCAATATCTGATTACTGCCAGTCCTATCCAGTGAATTTTGCACCTTATACTTGGTAGCTTTTGCCTCTAGAATTTTAACTTAAATCTTTTTTTTTAATTACAGAAGAATATCAAGCAATGAATCTTTTTTATGTCTTCCATATCTCAACACGTCTGCTCTTTTCTCTAACTTCTTGAATATACATTAATAATAACTTTTGTACTACTGACGCCCATGTCATTTTTGTGTACTTTGGGTTGATTTTTTCTCTACATTATGGCTTGCTTCTTTGTATGCCTGATAATTTTTGATAGGATGTCAGATATTGTGGATTTTACCTTGTTATTTTTTATATATATATATTCCTATGATTGTTCCTGAGCTTGTTCTGAGACAATTAAAAACTTGGAGACAGTTTTATCCATTCAGGTCTTATATGTGAGTTTTGTTAGGTGGGACCGGAACTGGTTTAAGACTAGGTTTACTCTCTCCACACTTTCAGGCAAAAATCCTTCTTTTTCCTTTAACTGCCAACTGACTTCCCCGCAACACACACACCTCAAATTGTGTAGCTCTCCCCTCTGGCTGTTGAGACAGGCATTATTCCAAGCCCTTGGTCAGCGTCAGACACTGTTTACTCTTACCCTTTGTGTAGTTCTTTTCCTGATCTCAGGTGGTTTGTTCTTGTATAATGATGTGATCAATAATCAACTAAATCCTCAAAGGGAGATACCCTGCAGACTTCCAGAGTATTCCTTCTCTTACCTGGTACTCTTTCTGTGGACTCTAGCTGCCCTGGCTCCCCATACTTCCAGCCCTAGCTCCTTAGCCAGGCTGATTCAATTCCTTCCTTCTGCGCTGCAGCCTGGATGACTCCTTCAGGTGGTATATTAGTCCGTTCTCATGCTGCTATGAAAAAATACCCAAGACTGAGTAATTTATAAAGGAAAGGTTTAATTAACTCAGTTCTATATGGCTGGAGAGGCCTCAGGAAACTTACAATTATGGTGGAAGGGGAAGGAAACATGCCCTTCTTCACATGGCAGCTGGAGAGAGAAGTGGCGAGCAAAGAGGGCAAAGCCTCTTATAAAACCATCAGATCTTGTGAGAACCCAGTCACTATCATGAGAACAGCAGTATGTGGATAACGGACCCCATGATTCAATTATCTCCCACCAGGTCCCTCCCACAGCACCTGGGGATTATGGAAACTACAATTCAAGATGAGATTTGGGTGGGGACATAGCCAAACCATATCAGGCAGTGATCTGGGACCATTGTATGGCTCTTCTCTAAGATATTACTGTCCCTTGCTGATGTCTAATGTTTTAAGTGTTGTTTCATATATTTTTATCTTGTGTTTTAGTTGTTTCAGCAGGGAGGGTAAATCGAGTTCTTGTTTCTTCATCTTGGCCAAAAGAGCAAGTCTCGTAGCAAGGCTGCTTTGAAAAGATGTTTCTATTCATTGTCTCTGCTTCCTCCCCTTAGGTTTGGTCATGAAATCACTGTAATCTAGGCTCTATCTGATTCAAATTATGAACCTGCTATCAATAAGACCTCTTAATTGCAAACCACGTGGACTTTTATCAGGTATTTGACATCTCTTGACCATTACCTTCTCTTGTCTCTGATTCACCTCCTTTTTCTCTGAACGTGCCACAGTCTCCTTTGCTGACTCACACTTCTGTACCCCTAGTCCTAGCCTTAACCTTTCCACTCCACACATACTGACCAGTGAAGCTCATCTAGTCCCACAGCTTATGATCCTGAAATCTCTACTTCCAGCTCAGATTTCATAACTGGAATCCAGGGCTATATGTCTAGCTCAGAAAAACTCCATCAAGAGCCTCAAATTTAGATTATCCAAAGTGGAGCTTCCATTAACATGAAGGTCTAATTAAATATCATATGAAGTAAAAAATGTTTTCAAAATTCTTTCATTGAACTATAAGGCCCCACATATTTTGGGCCCTACCTCCTCCTAGGCTCATCTAATATAATTTTCTCCTTCATTCCCTGTATTTCTGTCCATTTGTCTTCTTTCTGCTTCTTTAATATGCCAATCAGTTTTCCTATTTGGGCCTTCATTGTGCTATGTCTGCTTTCTGAGGTATTCTCTCTCCCTACTCTTTACCTGGCCAACATCTACACATCCTTCTGGTTTTACATTGAAATGTCACTTTTCCATGGAGGATTTTCTGGGTCTTTCAGGCTGGATTAGTTCCCCTATTATATGCTCTTACAGGACCCTAAATTTCACATTAATTGCATATACCTACAGTTCAATCTTAAATGTATTCTTTAGTTATTTTATTACTATTTGTTTAATATCCATAAATTTTGTTATGTTAACTTAATAGAAGGGATAATAAATCTCTATTATGATCCCAGCACTCAATAGATGCTCTAGTTTGGTTTGACTCCAATCTTATGTTGAAATTTGATCCCCAATGTTGAAGGTGGAGCCTAATGGGAAGTGTTTGGGTCATAGGGGTAGCACCCTTATGAATGGCTTTGTGTTGTCCTTGTGGTAATGGATGAGTTCTTACTTTATGAGTTCCAGTGACAGCTGATTGTTAAAAAGAGCCTAACACCTCCCTCCTCTCTCTCTCGCTTGTTCTCTTTTGCCATGTGATCTTTGCACTCACCAGCTCCCCTTCATCTTCTGCCTCGAGTGGAAGCAGCCTGAGGCCCTCATCAGAAGCAGGTGCTGGTGCCATGCTTCTTGCACAGCCTGCAGAGCCATGAGCCAAATAAACCTCTTTTCTTTATAAATTACCCTGTATTCTTTAATAGCAACCCAAATGAATTAAGACAATAGATTTCCAATAAATATGTATTGATCAAAATAAATATCTTTATGCAACTGAAGTTTATAACTGGGTTTTAGAAGGGCCTGATATAACTTAGACCAGAGATTGGCAAACTGCAACCTATGGGCCACCTCCCTACCACCTGTTTTTGTAATAACATTTTGTGAGAACACAGTCATGCCTATTCGTTTACACATTGCTTATGGCTGCTTTCTTGCTGCAGTAGCAAAGTTGAGAAGTTACAATAGACACCATATGACTCACAATGTCTAAAGTATTTGTTTTCTGGCTCTTTATAGAAATTATGCAGAATGTTGATTTAGAATTTGAGTATTTTACATAAACCATAGGTAAGTAAACCTATGGTTTTACTTTTTAATTTGAGGGTGCTTCGCATGCCAAATTACTTCCTGCCCAGGGCCCTTGCTCATTCTGTTTTCTCTGCCAGCAAATTCCCACGTATCCTTCACGTTTACTCTCTATGTCATTTATCCATGATCCCTCAATCCAAATTAGTTTCCTCTCCAACGTACCTCATTTTATGATCCCACAGTATATTAAAGTTTACCTTTAAAGATCCCTTAAAGATCTTTAAAGACACCTCTGGCTATTTAGGTATATAGTCAAAGTGTTATTTGCAGTTTGATGTGCCTAACATTTCATAACTATAAGCTCCCTGAGAGCAAGGATGTGTTTCATTTTGCTCACCATTAAAATCCCCATCCTTAGAATAACATACTTGTATATTTGGAAGATACTTGACTCTTACTAGGTGCTCAATAAAAATGTGTCAAATGACACAGACTTGGCATGTCACACATATATATATATATAAATTTGTAGCTGAAGTTTGTTAGGATTTTAGGGGTCCAACAAATAACTACCCACCCCCACACCATGGCACCATAGAAACTGATCAATAGTCAGAAGTCAGCTGTAGAGATCAATATATGAGGTTTGTCACTAGTAAACTATATATTGCAAGATATACCTTTAGCTCTGCTTGCTTTTTAAGAAACAAACTCTAGCTTTTCAACATTTATTTTACTTCTAGCAAGCCACATAAGGCAGTTTTGGATGCTTTGTTTCCCTTCTAGAGTTATTTTTAATTTTAATGGTGTCCTTTAACATGTGCATGCGTTCAAACACTGCTTATTGCTTATCTCACATATAAACATTTTCTTTCAGGTGTTTGTCTCAAAAGAATTTAAAACAATAGCCACTCCATAAAGTTAGTAAGGAGTAATAACATTAATATGCTTCTCTTCTTTAATACCTTTCTTCCCCATGGATCACAGTAAGCTTTGCAAATAACAAGAAACCGAACAGCATTCTCTTGAGATGGGAACGTTCTTAGTGAAAATGGAATTAAGAAAATACGGCAGAGAAATGGCACAATTAGTTTAGATGTTAGAGAAGCAAAGGATGATAAGGACACAACATTTGTATTTTCTAGTAACCTAGAAGACCACATGTTATCCATTATATCAAAATTAAACTAAATTTAAGAATGATAAAGAATACTAATCTAATAGTTTAACTTTTAGGAATAATCTGAGGATTATTTTCTCAGAGAGTTTATGCTGTGTACATATTATGTAGTTTTAAAAACTATTTTAAAATTTGTTAATGAATACACATAATTTCTTTTGATTAATTTTTTGAACTATCATTTGAAACTTTTTTTTAAAGATGCAACTTGAAAAGTCTTGTTTTTATCCCTGTCCACATTTACCTAATTTTCCTGCCTCCCACTTGGGTAATCATTTTTATTAACTTCTTGTGTATCTTTCCCAACTTTCTTTATTAAAAAAAAAAAGCAAAAATGAATATGTGTTCTTATATTACTCTTTTTCTTATAAAAAATGCAACATGCTATACACATTGCTTAGTATCTTGATTTTATTATTTAATACTCTATCTTGGATTTCTTTCTGTTTTAGAACTAAAAGCCATCTTCAGTCTTTTAAAAACAATTTTTGACAGTTAAAAACAATTTCATTGTATAGATGTATTGTAATTTTTTTTACCAGTCCTCTATAATGTGCACTTTGGTTGTTTCCAGTCTTGTTATTATAAAGTACTGAAATAATTAACTTTATAAACTTATCTTTATTATATGTACAGATGTATGTGTAGGAAGGTTTCTCAAAAGTGGGATTGTAAGGCTGGACACCATGGCTCACACCCATAATCCCAGCAGCTTGAGAGGCCAAGGCAGGCAGATCACTTGAACTCAGGAGTTCAAGACCAACCTGAGCTGGTGAACATGATGAAACCCCGCCTCTACTAAAAATACAAAAAAATTAGCTAGGTGTGGTAGCATGAGCCTGTAGTCCCAGTTAGTTGGGGGGCTGAAGTGGGAGGATTGCTTGAGTGTGGGAGGTCAAGCTTGCAGTGAGCCTTGTTCACTTCATTGCACTGCAGCCCAAGTGAGTGGGAAAGAAAAACAAAGTGACATTGTGGGTTCAGCAGACATTTGTAAATCTTATACATAGTTGCCAAATTGCTGTACATAGGGGATTTACAAAGTCCCACTCCCACTAGCAATCTAAAAGATGTTATTTTCCCACAGCCCGAACCACAGTATAGTCACATTTTAGATTCTGATAATATGACAATTTTAAAAGCGGGGGAGGGGAAGAGGTATTTTGGAGTACTTTATATTTTATTTCTTTTATTATAAATGAGATTAAGCATCTTTTAATGCATTACAAACTCTTTTTACCTTTCTTTAAAAATTTTCTATTATATGTAAGATTAGATATTATATAAGAATATCTAAAATATTATTTAACCTTTTTCCTACATTGTTGATCTTTTTAAAATCAATTTTATTCATTCTTTTAATAAATATTTTGAGAGTTTACTGTGGCCAGGAACTGTTCTAAACACTTGGGATACATTTAAAAACAAAATACATACCAGACTTACAGTTTAAACAGAAAATGAAGAATAGACACAATTTTAAAGGTAAATGACTTGGTTTGTGAGACAGTGATGAGTGCTATGCAGAAAGTCACAAAGACTTGAAAAAGGTGAAGGAGTGAACCACATAAATCACTGAGGCAGAGCATCTGAGGCCACACAAAAAAACTGATATGATGACCCTAAGGAGGGCGTGACCAGAGTGGTAGCAGGGAAGGGGTGAAAAATGGTTGGATTCCAGATATATTTTAAAAGTAGAGCAAGTAATGTGTGAGAAAGAAGGAAGAGAGCCAAGAATGAGTGCAGATTTTTTGACCCACGTAACTGAAAGTATGGGGTTGCCCCAATAGTAAAGGGGAGTAGGTTTGGGATTGGCATTGGGAATTCAGTTGAAGATGTCAATATTTGGATGTCTATTAGACCCTGAGATGTCAGTTGTATGTCTGAATCGGGAGTTAAGGAGAGAGATCAAGCCTTGAGAAATAAATTCAGGAGTTGTTTGCCTTTTGATGACATTTAAAGGTGTGATAGTAGGTAAGATAACCAAGGAATTGAGTGGAGAAAGAGGCAAGAGGTGCCCACATCAAGGCCTGCAGTGAACTGACATTGAGAGGCCAGGAGGTGAGGAAAAAAGAGAAAAGTAGCCTGAGAAAGAAGGACCAGAGAAGTAGAGGAAGACCAAAGGAGTCTGAAGTTTGGTATTCTAGACATCATATGCAAAAGTTTTTTCAAAAATGGACTCCTGCATCAACTGCTAAAAAGTAAAGTCAAATTGACCACTGGCTAAATTTGACCACTGGCTTGAGCAATGTGACAGTTTTGACAAAAAGCAGTTTTAGTAGACTGGTAGGAAGAAAGACACTAGATAGGATTTAAGAGATAAAAAGAAGATATTGGAGATGACTCGGGGAGTTTCACTTCAGAGGAAAGTAGGTAAAGGGTAGTAACTGGTGAGGGAAATGACATCAAGAGAAGTGTCTTTTTAAATGGAGAAAAAGGGAGCATGTTGGTCTGCTGGATGGAATGATCAGGAAGAAAGAAAAAGTGGCACTGAAGGAGAGAGCTTCTAGAAGCTTTTATGTATTTTAGAGTTTATCTTTTTGTGAAATGAGTTGCAAAAATTAATTTTTGGTTTGTCACTCATCTTTTGACTTTGTTTAATGTGTTGTTTTTGCCTTACAGAAGTTTTAAAGTTGAATGTGTCTTTTCTTGTGTGCTTCTGAATTTTAGCTCATAGTTTTTTTTGTTTTGTTTTTTTTTTTGAGACAAAGTTTCACGCTTGTTACCCAGGCTGGAGTGCAATGGCGCGATCTCGGCTCACCGCAACCTCCGTCTCCTAGGTTCAAGCAATTCTCCTGCCTCAGCCTCCTGAGTAGCTGGGATTACAGGCACACGCCACCATGCCCAGCTAATTTTTTGTAGTTTTAGTAGAGACGGGGTTTCACCATGTTGACCAGGATGGTCTCGATCTCTTGACCTCGTGATCCACCCGCCTTGGCCTCCCAAAGTGCTGGGATTACAGGCTTGAGCCACCGCGCCTGGCCTAGCTCATAGTTTTAAAAGGCCTTCCACACTCTACAGCAGTGTTTTGTGAAATAGGGGCTAAGGACAAAATCTAGCCTCTCACCTGTTTTTGCAAATAAAGTTTTATTGGAACACAGCCACAGTCATTTGTTACGGCTGCTTTTGTACTACAGTGGTAAAATTGAATCGCTATGACTCTAAAATTGTGGTAAATACACACTACATAAAGTTTTCAGTATAACACTGAATGATGAGAAGATACTATATTTTGGGTGGAACTATGTTTAACCATTAAATAGAATAGTAGACAGCATTTCTTATTTAATACTATATATTCTAGAGCAGCTTATGTTGTGGAGAAAGGTGTTTGGGGAGAGTGGTAACCCACAAATCTAAAATCTTTACAACATTTGACCCTTTTTGAAAAAGATTTGCCCGTCTCTGCTCTATGGTTAAAAAGTAAATTTGCTTATTTTTTTATTGTGCTTTTAAGATTTATTTATGTTTTCTTTTCCTTTTTCTTTTGCTTTCTTTTTCTTTTCTTATTTTTACATAAAAACTTAGATTTTGTCCTGATATAGTGAATAAAGCTTCAATTTTTTTCTCTCTATGTTGACAATTAGTTTTCTCAATGCTGTTTATTGAGAAGTGTATAATTTCCTCCCCTCCCCCAGCTCTGGGTTGCCGCCTTTAGCATATACAATCATAAATTCCTGTGTGTGTTGGTTTCTGGATTTTCGATTTTATTCCCTTGGCCCTTCTGTCTATACAGGTTTAAGAACCACAGTACTTTAGTAATATGGGTTAATATGTAGTTAAGGCTTGTTCCACATCTGCCATCATTGCTTTCTTTCTTTTTTTCAGTGTTACTGATTTTCTAGTAATTTTTTTGTTAGGCTGAATATATTTTTAATGAAATTTCATCATCTTTATATTATGCGTTTTTTATTTTAGTAGTCTTGTGTTTCCTTTTCTGTCCTTTATGATCTATGATCATTTTTTATTTCTTATTTTAGCAGTTGGAAAGCATATGATGTGTTTTATTTCCTCTAGTGTTTCTCTTAACAAATTTAAGTAATTTGAACGGAACAATGGTCGTTATTTTGGCTGCCCACTTAGTTGCTACTCCTGCCTTTTTTTATTATTATTATTATTTTGAGGTGGAGTCTTGCTCTGACACCCAGGCTGGAGTGCTCAGCTTGGCTCACTGTGACCTCAGCCTCCTGAGTAGCTGGGATTATAGGCACCCACCACCATCCCTGGCTAATTTTTGTATTTTTAGTGGAGGTGGGGTTTCACCTTGTTAGCCAGGCTGGTCTTGAACTCCTGACCTCAAGTGATTCACCCACCTCAGCCTCCCAAAGTTCTGGGATTACAGGCATGGGTCACTGTGCCCAGCCCCTGATTCCTTCTTTGCTAATAGATCCCTGACATCTGTATTTCCAGCCAAGGGGCTGAATTATGATAACTCACTCACCTTTACCAATGATTGGTTTAGGGCTTAATTTATGACCTGTTTCTGGCCAATGAAATATTAGGATAAGTCAGCTGCTGGCTTTTAAAAAGGGTTTTCTTCCTATCAGGGAAGAGGCATGTCCTTTGCCATAATTCTCTCTCTCCTTATTTTGGACATGATGCTTTGGAGGTGATGCTCAGAGCTGTGGTATCCATCCTGTGGTCATGAGGAGCAATATTGAAAGTACTCTGAGATTGGCAGAATGCAAAGAACCAAAAGGGCCTAGGTGCCTGACAAAATCAGTGAGCTGCCAAGCCAGTCTTGGGACTGACAGCCTTTAGATGTCTCATTAAGTAATAAATGACCACATGGTTTAAGCCACTGTTAGCTGGGTTTTCTGCTACTTGCAGCCAAAAGCATTCTTAATTAACAAGCTACTTCTCATTCTTGACTTTTTCCCTTTATCCTTTTGTTATTTTTAAAATTTTCAAATTATTTTTTAATAAAAGAAATCTCTACTTGGGGCTTATTTTTATCTTTCTATTTATAATAGATTTTCCTTCATTTTCTTATCATGCTATCTGGACTCCCCTTGACTCCTTATCTCAAAGATAAGAGCTAACTTAGGCCTTCTGTATTCAAGAGTTGTGTTATATCTGCTTTTCTGTTGTCTGAGATGGTGGCAAAAATGGGACTGAGTGAGATCTGGAAGAAAGTGTGGAACCAGGACTATAGGTATCACAGTTGGGGGATTTTGACACTGCCTTGTCTATAAGTTAGTTAAAAATCCTGTACTGAGGTTTACTCTGCAGAGTTGGAGCTATTTCTGATCCTGTGAGAAAAGCCGGTGGCTTCCAAGTTGTTCACCAAGTCCCTGGTGAACTCAGAGCCTTTTCTTCTCTCAAAGACAAGCTGCCATCAGTAATTCTTTTCCCCTCTCCTCTCCCTGCTTGCTTCTCCTGCTCCCTTCTGAGATTTAGGTGGGAAAGGCATGAAAAAAATGGATGAATAAAGGAGTTCATCCCCATTGTCACTTCTCTGCTTGCATATTTTGTTTTCACCAGCTAGTGAAACAAACTAATCACAATTCTTAGTAGTTCTTGCAACTCTGATAAATGAATATCTGCTTTTCTCTCGTGGTATAAAGAGGCAACCATTTAAAGGGATTCTGAATCTTTTTCTCTTGAGCTGCTTCTCCAACTACAATTCCTCACAGTTAGCCTACTTCCTTCCAAATTGAAGTGTATCAATGAGCTTTTTCAGTCATTGTTTCTTCAGATTTTTGTCCACTGTACTGCTTCTGGAGGAGTTCAGCATAAGCTACAGTTTCCAGAATCTTCTCTCTGTAGATGAAATTTCAAAACCCTTATAGTATGGCGTTACTCCTTAGTTTGAAAGCTTCTTTTTTTCCTCTTTGGCTATTCTTACTTATTTCGTACATTTTGTTAGATTTGGAAGCAGAGAAATTTCTTGATCCTGTATTTTCTTTCACAGAGAATCTGTGAAATTGGAAGAGTTTATTGATAGCACTACTTCTATTGCTATGTATTTTTAGCAGTATCTAGAAGTACATGTACAAGAGAGCTGTGGCAATTACAAAGATTATTTGGACCACAATTACCTCAAAATCTACCTGAAACACCCATGTAATTGCAGGAAAAATACATTTTTTTAAAATTTGAAAGTATTCTGATAATAGCTGCAGTTATATCCTCCACTTTGCATGTGCAGGCACAAACTGAAGATTCTGAAATGGCACCCATCGTGCTGAGTTGAGATTGGCTTTGTGTTATTCTGACCAGTTACAGTTTGTCTTCTATTATTATTAGCACGTGTCCCATACTTCTGGTTTTACCAACCCATACAATAGAAGATTGCTTATTTTACTGAGAATAAAATCTTAAAGGTGACTGTGGGAATGATAAGTTCATTTTGCCACATTGAAGGCAGACTTTCTAGGAAAATATTGACTTCCTATCATGTAGATGACTAAAATGCTGCAGAGAGCAACCTGCACCTCAGGTGATAGCACTGACGAGCCAGTAGGCTTACTGAAGAGTCTTGTCTTCTCTTCTGGTAAGCTGGGTTTGAAGCAAGTTCAGACTCTGATATGAGAATGTATCATTTCAACTGTAAAGACTGGTGTGGATCGTGTGGACTGGATGTTCCTCAAGACCCACCGAAGGGCACTTCTAGACTACTAGGACTCCAGACACTGGAGGTACTCCTGATGCCATCACTTTACCAATCTCACTTGCTGCCAGAATTCAGATGTGATTTACATCAGATCCAGTTGCTTGGGACTTTGATTTAAAACTGAATTATAACACTAATGAGATGTCCCATTTTCTCCATGCATACTATTAAGCATTTAAAAAAAGTTTTTAAAAACTCTGAGTCAGGAAGCACATAAGTTATAGGAGGGGAGAAATAGGCTGTGGGCATCCTCTTCCTAGCCCAAACTGAGGCAGAGGCAGTGTGGCCTGGAGCAGGCAGCCCTAATGGAAGATTCCAGATTCTGCAACTTCCTGACTGTGGCAGGAGCGGCAGTGTTCTTGACAGCCTGGTTCTGTGATGAGGTTTCCAGAGTTGATTCTGGAAGCTCAACCTAGAGCCAGCATCTTTGCCACTCACTCCTGAAGACTACCCTATAATAAGTCTCTTTCTGCTTGAAGTAACTAGAATAGATTCTGAGGCCTGAAACTAAGATCTCTGAGCAACAGCAGGACCATGGGAGAAAGACTGTTAGGTCAGAACTTGACTACCATGTGTTGGTTCTCTTGAGTCTCAGAGATGGAAAACACAGGCCTCTATGAGGAATTACCCCTCCACCAACTGCATTCAGAGGGCCCATTTTAACTGCAGGAGCAAGGAAAATGGTCCTATGGAGATCTAGGGCATTATTCTCAGAGATGTGTCCTGTTGGAAGGACTGGTGGCATCTGGAAGCATGAAGGAGCATGCAGAGTCCAAGAACTCCCACCAAATCTTCCTTCTCCAAGGCTGCTCTTTTCCCAGCAAGAGTGTTACATCAGTTAGGATGGCTTGGCTGCAAGTAATAGAAAACTGTCTTACAAAATAAGGAGCCCACAGATAGGGCATCTCTATTATAAGTTAATTCAGATGTTCAGTTACGTTATTGTGGCACAGGTTCTCTCCACCGTTCTGTTCTGTCAAGACAAGATGGTTTTGACTTGGAGGTTAGCTCCCAGAGGGGTTGTTAAATGTTTGTCCCTGGCTTTGGTTTCATTCAGATACACTAACATACGTTTGAAGAAAGGTTTGCATTTTTTTATTGATATAGAATAGTTGTACATACTTTGGGGTTACATGTGATATTCTGATACCTGTATATGGTGTACAGTGGTCAAATCTGGGTAATTATGATATCCATCACCTCAAATATGTATCTTTTCCCTGTGTTGGAAACATTGCAGAGCTTCTTCTCTAGACATTTTGGTGTGTGCAATAAATTATTAACTATAGTTTTCCTCCCTACTATTGAATACTAGAACTAGCCCCTTCTATCTAACTGTACTTTTGTACCAAAATGTGCATTTTTCTGTCTGTGTGTGTGTGTGTGTGTGTGTGTGTGTTTTAATGAATGTTGGAACTTTGTTTGGATGCTCTTAGCAGCCACTTCCTCCCGCCTTACTGGTTTCGTGCTTCTGCCTAACCCATTCTCTAGCCAGGGGAATGGGAGCTCAGGAGTTGAATTCAGTCAGAATTTACCCTGGCTTGTGAGATGGATTCACTTCTCCCTGAGAGTAAACCCAAATAAAAAAAATTTGCTGTGACAGCAAAGAAGAATGGGAGGATGGCTGTTAGGCAACCAACAGGGTCACTTCCCAGGGTGTAGCCCATGTGGGTTTCATTTTGTGTTTTAAGCTTAATATTTTTTCCCTATTTTTAGTGAGAAAGTAACATGCTCTTAAATAGAAATAAAGTAACCAGTACAAAAAGGCTTATTAAAAAAAAAAAGACTCTCTACCTATCTTTATGTCATAACTTATACAAAAATTATGAAATATCATTAAGAGAAAAATTTTAAATTCTAAGCAAATGAAGGAGAACATTTTAAAACTTTAAGAAAATGAAGGAAAATAACATATTTATGGATTAAAAGTACTGACATTGAAAAGATTCTACCCAAATTGATTATAGATTCAATAAAATCCCAGTTAAGACCCAGCAAAGTTTTTCTAAGAAGTCAACAATTTGTTTCTAGTATTTGTGTGAAAATGCAAAGGGCACAATATCCAAGACAACCTTAAGAAGAAAAAACCTGGAGACTATATACGCAGGACATTGTGACTTATTATAAAGTTCCAGTCATAAAGACAGTGTAGAGTTGGTACTAGGAAATATAAAAACATATCCATTCATATCCAATGACTCAATTATGACATAGTTTTTGTATAGAGGGGGGAAGAATGGTCTTTTAAAATAAATGGTACTGATTAAATTGGATATCTATATAGACAGTATAGGTAGTATTTTTCACCATTTGCTTAGAGCTTTTAAATTTTATTTTAACCATATTTTATATTTTTTGTATATACTTTTCCCCACATTAATAAAATTCCCTTCTATTTCTAATTTGCTAAGACATTTTATCACAAATAGATTTTGAGATCCTTTTGTAGTTCATAAATGTGATGATTTTTTTTCACTCATATGTGAGATATACCTTCCTTAAAGGTTGTTATACCATCAGCACAATACTCATCTGACAGGAAAAAGAAATATTTTGACTCTCATCAAATACTTTTTTGCGTCTATTGACATAATCATGTGATTTTTCTACTTCACTTTGTTAATGTGTCTAATTACATTGATTCATTCTCAAATTCTAACACTCACATTCCGGGAATAAAAGTCACTTAGTCATGATGTAGTAACCATTTTATATATCACTGGATTTAATTTACTGTTTTTACAAAAATTCTTATATATATTTCATGAGAGAGCTTGGCAAGTAATTTCCTTTTGAGTAATGTTCTTTTCAGAATTTAATATCAAAGTTTTGCTGGCATCGTAAAATATGTTGGGAAGTGTTTCTTCTTTTTCTTTTATCTTGAAGAATTTTAAGAAGATTCCACTAGTGAAGTCATCTGGTCTGAGGAAAGTTTTTTGTGGAAAAGTGTTAATTTATAGGTTCAGTTACTTTACTACATATAGAACTACTTATGTTTTGTATTTCTGTTTGTCAATTTTGGTAAGACCTATTTTTATAGGAACTTTCTCATTTTCCCTACATTTCCAAATTTATTGGCATAAAGTATTTCCTTATATCCTCTTTGTTTTGAGACAGGGTCTGACTCTGTTGCCCAAGCTGGAGTGCAGTGGTGTGATTTCAGCTCACTGTAAACTCCACCTCCTAGGCTCAAGCAATCCTCCCACCTCAGCCTCCTGAGTAGCTAGGACCACAGGCACACACCACTACACCCAGCTAATTTTTTTTGTTTTTTGTTTTTGTTTTTGTATTTTTAGTAGAGACAAGGTTTCACCATGTTGCCCAGGCTGGTCTCCTGAGCTCAAGCAGTACTCACACCTCAGCCTCCCAAACTGTGGGATTATAGGCATGAGCCATGCCCCCAGCCCCACTCTTCTTTTGTAATATCTCTATTGTCTAGAGTGATGTAAACCTTTTCATTCTGGCATTGATGATTTCTTGTCTCTCTTTTTTTTTTTTATCTGTCCTTGCAGATGCCCATTAATTTTACTAATCTTTGCAAATGATAAACCTTTAGCTTTTTATTTTTCTCTATTTCACACTCATTTTTTATTCATTAATTTCTTCTCATTTTTTATATTGACTTTCATCTATTTCAGGTTTAATTTGCTGTTCTTTTTCTAACTTCTTAATAATACTTAGCGAATTGCCATTTCAACTTTTCTTCTTTCTAAAATATGCATTTATTGCATAAATCCCCCGGAATGCAACTTTAGCTACATCCAATGAGTTTTAACATATTGAATTTTCATTATTATTCAAGCAAAAATGTTCTAATTTTTATTGTAATTTCTCACTTAACCTGTATACTATCATTATTATTATAAAATTTCCAAATAGCATTTTCTCATTTTTTTAAGTTTAATTCTACTATGATCATAAAACATACTATGTATGATTTCAATCCTTTGAGATTTTCTGAAATTTGCTTTATGGTCCAACAAAATATCAGTGTCAGTCAATGGGCCACGTGCACTTAGGAGAAATGTGTATTCAATTGTTAATTGTGTTGTTCAAATCTACATACATATTTCTCCTTTTTTCCAACATATTTCCTTTTCTCCCCCTACGTGTTCTATTAGTTATTCAAAGAAGTATCTTATCAACTTGCATTTTGGCAGTAGATTTGTCTATTTCCTTTTTTTGTTTCTGTCAATTTGCTTTATATATTTTAAAGCTATATTAAGTGCATATATTTTTTCATTTAATGTATTTTGTTGGTGGATTGGCCATTTTATGTATAAGAAACACCCCTCTGACTCTCTAGTGATGCTTCTTGCCTTAGATTCTACTTTGTATATTGATGTAATTATACTGGTTTTGGGGGGTTAATGTTTGCATTTTGTATTAAGCCAGTGTCCCTGAGAAGCAGACTTTGAGTACAGAAGGTGAGAAGTGAACCTAAGAATACCGTTAAGGTGGCAGGAGTAGACACAGAAGGGAAGCAGGAGTGAGGTGGCAGGAGCAGACCTGGGAGGAAGGAAGCTGACACCGCATGCACTAGTGAGCTGTTGGCTGTGGACAGCTAGGACTCACTTCTCCTCCAGGAAGTCTCCTCTAGGCTTCTCAGTGGCTTTGCTGGGAGACTGCATGGAAACACCTAGGAGTCTCTCCACCTGAAGGTGAGCAAGCTGGAGTGTTTACCACCAGCTCACATCCTCATTAGACAAGGGCTGCTCCTGAAGGCCTCAGCTTCTCAGAATTTCTGCCCTGTCCCATTTCCCACCAGCCTGCGTTCCCCACCGGCCTGCTTCCAGGGTTAAAGAATGCCTTCAGGCAAGACCCAGTGCTACATGCCATTGAAAGACATCTGGAAAGTCATGGCAAATGCCAAGGAAGAAAGCAGGGCATTCACAGTGTCTTCTACTCATGGAATCTATTTCCCCATTCTTTTGCTTTCGACCTTTTTTGTGTCCTTATATTAAAAATGTGTCTCCCATAAGCAGCCTATAACTGTTTCATCCCACCCAGGGTGACCATCTTTGTCTTTAAATTTAGACAATTAGTTCATCTACATGTAATGTAATTACTAATGAATTTGATTTTGTAATTATGTTCCATTTGTTTTCTATTTGTCATGTTTTATGTTCATTTTTAAAATTTCTTGCCTTTGTTTGGATAATTCAATTTTAAAATTATGTTATTCTCCTCTTCTGCTATTAAAATATATTTTTTGCTAGTGTTTTGGTTTTTACCCTAGAGATTCTAGACTAAATACAGTCAAATGCAAATTATACTTTTACTATCTCCTCCTGGATAATCATGGACCTCAGAACTGAGATCTGGAGCATTTACTAGGTAGGCAAATGGACATCTTTTGTGGGTCCTGGACTCCATTTTTTAATTTTCTAAGGACTGTGAGGCAGTCTTCCAAAAACCCTCTGCTCTGCTTCTCAGTTGCTTTCCACTTATCTTCATCTCTTGCCCTCTGCAGCTAAATATTTGCCAATGCATTCAGAGGGAAACCATTTGTTATTGGGCTATTTCCCTGCATCTCCTCTCTCACCAGGATCTTAACCACTCAAATCTTTGGCAGCACCCCCACTCCAACTTTTTTTTTTTTTGAGACAAGGTCTCACTCTGTCACCCAGGCTGGAATGCAGTGGTGGGATCTCAGCTCACTGCAACTTCTGCCTCCCAGGTTCAAGTAATTCTCATGCCTCAGCCTCCTAAGTAGCTGGGCCACTCAGCTACCATGCATGGCCACCACGCCCAGCTAATTTTTATATTTTCAGTAGAGATGGGGTTTCCCATGTTGGCCAGGCTGGACCCGAACTTCTGATCTCAGATAATCTGCCCACTTTGGCCTTCCAAAGCACTGGGATTACAGGCATGAGCCACTGCACCCGGCCCCCAACTCCAACTTTTGTCTCCTCAGTTCTGTGAGAGCCCCCAAAGCTCTGCAGGCTTCTCTGTTCCTTAACAGCTAGCAAGAGAGTGAAAGTCCACCTTGACTTTCACTCTCTTGCCAGCACCAAGAGTCAGCAAGTGCCCCAGAAGGGAAAGCGAATTCCCGGATATCTGCCTACTTGGACTGTCCCGTTTCCCCTGGTTGCCTTAGCAGCTATTCATATGCCTTCAACAATGTTTTATGTGTATTATCTAGCTTTTCTGGTTGTTTTGATGAGAGGAACAATCTGTTACAAGTTACTCTAGCATAGCCAGGAGTGAAAATTCTTCTAGAATGTATTTACTCTGTCATTTTTTTGACGGTCATTTAATTTTTTCCCTAGTCTCCACCTATTATAAAAATTATAGCAAGAAGTAAGTCTGGACATCTGTCTTTGCTGACGTGTGTATGTGGCTGTCGAATTCCTAGAAAAAGAATTTCTTGGTCAAAGAAAGGATGCATTTGAAATGTTGATAGCTCTTAACTAAATTTTCCTCCCAAGAGATTTATCAATAAAGTGTGAGAGAGTGTGTTTCCCCAAAGAGTGTGTGTGGTTTTATAGAAGAGGTACAGGAGTTTCTTCAGAGGTACCTGAAGACAGGAAGATGAATGTGTCTGCTTAAATTCTTGGTCCCCCCATATGGCCTCAGTACAAGATGGAAGGGATCCCCTTCCCAAAGTGAAAAATCCATGTCTATGCTCAAAGTATCTTTGCTCCATAATAGTACTAGAACCCAAGGAAAGTAAAAACTAACTGAGCCACAAAGAAGAACAAGTTTAAAACTTAAGCCTACTCATGAGAACATTATTCTTTAAACTTCAATGCTATAGCAATACTATCTAGTAAGATAATTGTCTCCAAAGGGATGAAACAAGGCCAAGAAATCAAAGCTCTCCAGCCTCTTCTAAGTTTGCTTCTGATGCCTGCCTCTTAGCCTTGCTTCTTCCAGCAGGCCCCAGCTGCCTCTAGGCTCCACTGTGCCAATATTCTTAGAGCAGCCTGGTTTGCTGGCATGTTTTTGCCTGAGTATTCCATTTCTCACACCCTCTGATGGCCATTTTATTTTATTTTTAAGTGGGGAACTAACATAGGTGGCCTGAAGTACAATAGTAACTTCCTTGAATCATGCTGTCCTGGCTAACTAATGTCAATGAGATAACTAAGGCACATCCAGAGGTCACATTCTGGGCCTTTAAAAGCACTCACACAAACTCAGTTGTTTCGTCTAGACAGTTATCTTCTTCCACTGGGCCTCTTTGCTGACTTATGTCAGCTTTGAGCTCAGATTAGCCTGTGAAATTTACCTGGCTAAAATTCAGTTTGGCCTGACTTTGCCATTCTTGATTCCACTTTTGATTCAGACTGAAATATAAGGTAAACCTATTTTCAATGCATGCTTTAAAATAAGATGAACATGGACTTGAAGAGATTTATTTGCCTCATGTGAGAAGAAGTCTGGGTTTAAGTAGATTAGGGCTGGAGCAGTAGCTCAAGGATGCAATCTGGGAATAGAGCATTTTTTCTTCCTGCTCTCCTGCCCTGAGGATGACTGATGTACCTCCAGCATCAAGCTCAAATTCTAGTCAAGAATTAAAAAGCAGCAGAAGAGGTAGGCCCAGCCAACTTGAGATTATGTTTCATTCATCAGATCTACCATTGTCTCTCCTAGCTACAAAAATGTCTGGGAAGGTAAGTTTTAGCTTTCTAGTGTCTATGGCAGAAGAAAGCATGGAATGGGATGTGAATGGATTTTAAATGATCCCATTTGTCTACCTAGTATATTTGGGTTGTTTTATCATCTTGCCCTACTCGTTCCAGGTTTAATCTTCAAAACTGATCATTAAGAGACCTCACCTACCACTTCCCCTTCTGCTGCCAAGATAGGGCAATGAAAGCCAAGATATAAGTAGTCTGTGATTTACTTAAAATTGTTTTTTCTTTAATGTTGAGAGAGCACAATGGCCACATGTCAGAAAACCTGCATGTCAGTCTTATTTATCCAAAACTGTCTTGTTTTGAGCAAATCACTTCAAGTCTCTGAGTCATAATTTTCATAAAATGGAAAGACTGGGCCAGAATCTTCTGTCCTTCCCTCTTGCCTAGGATCTCAAATGTTTATTATTAAAACAGTCTTTTGTTACCACAGGGACTCAAAGAAGCCAGGCCCAGAGAAGAGGTCCTACCGTGCTGCCCATCATCCTCATCTCCTACTGTCTTCCAGTCATCTCTTAGGACCTCCTAGAACTTGGACAGAGAGAACTCAGGGGCATAATATGAATTTAACATCATTGCAGTAAACTATATTTTTCATTGTCCTTATTGACTTTTGGCTTTAAAATATGAACTGTTTTCAACTTTGTCGGTAGAACTGCAGTTCCCTCTTCAGGTAGTGGTGGCTTCTCTGGAATCATGGGAGTGACCTAGAGGTCAAGCCATTGAAATGGTGTCATCTACCAGCTTTTATTCACTACTTGGCCTAACATGGCCCAAGAAGCTGCCTTAGAACCTGTCTCCCATCTTGTTGATATAGCAAGTTTTCCCCAGGCTTGTGCCTATAACCTTAGCACCTACTGAGTCCATCAAATACTTCCAAAACTTGCTTAACTGTCTAGAATCCTGCAATATTGCTGAAAATGGAAATATCTGAGTATGCAGATGTATGAAATAACTGTAAATCTTCTAAATAATTTAGAACATATTTGGGAACTACGATTTGTGATTAATTTTCAGATATTTTCTACAGTTATTGTCATTAGTTTCTTCCCTCAACTTCTTTTCACCTCAGGCATCTTTTGCTTGGCAACTGGTTTACCTTATCAAAGGTATAAAGTGGTTAGATACATACATTGTATTTAGTGCAACTTTAGTCAAAGGTTTGGATTCTCTCTTCATACCATGATTATCCTATAAAATGTTTGAACTCTCTTTTCTAGTGGGTTATCCATGCGAGAAGGGGACAGGGGTGCAAGGGAGATTGTTGGGAGATTGACCAGAGAGTATGTATCCGAACTGTATGCTCAGTGGGCATAAGCTGACCATGGGTGCTGCAGCCAGGGAGCGGGTGCTTCCTGGCCATATTCCTCTTTCTTCTCCTTTTGTAACTACATTATGCAAAAGTTTGGTCTCTTGATGGTGTCCCTTAATTCCCACAGGATTTCTTTATTTTTTTCATTCCTTTGTCTTTCTGCTTGTCTGACTGGATAATTTCAAATGTTTTGTCTTCCAGCTCACTAATTCTTTCTTCTGCTTGATCAAGTTGACATGTGAAGCTTTCTATCAGTTTTTTCAGTTCAGTCATTATATTATCTCTAGATTTCTATTTGTTTATTTTTTATCGTCTATTTGTTAAACTTCTCACTTTGTTCAATATTGTTTTCCAAATTTTATTTAATTTTCTCTCTATATGTTTTTGTAGTTCACTGAATATCTTTAAGAGGATTATTCTGAATTCCTCGTCAGTTATTTCATGGATCTCCATTTCTTTAGGTTCTATTAGTGGAACATTATTAGTTTATTTGGAGGTGTCACAATTCCCTGGTTCTGTGTGATCTTGTGTATCTGCATTTCTGCATTTAAGAAAACAGTCCCCTGTTCTGGCCTTTGTAGATGTCCTTTAGTAAAGATAGACCTTCACTATTTTGTCTGTGATTTTTGAATGGCCAACTAGTTATGACCCTAGGCAGGTAGAGCTTGTTGTAGGAGTTGGCTGGGCCACTATCTTTGCCCTGATGTGGAATGGAGCTTTTGGATGAGCTCTACTGTCTGGAAAAACCACTGGTTAGGATCTGCTATGAGGTGGAGCTACTGGGTGAGTAATGTAATGGCTTCTAATCAGGTCACAAGATGTAGTCCCTACTGGATGATTAAACTATTTGAGATGTAGTTGGGCAGGGCTGCTGACTAGACTCTGAGGTTAGGTGGAATCACTAGTTGGGATGAGCAGAACCGAAGGCTATGCTCCTTAGAAATGCACAATTGAGGATTGTCTCTCTGTCAGGGTGGAACCAAGGAGTAGCCTTTCAGTTAAGTGGAACTGCTGCTTGACTTCCTATGTCAGGAAGGCCTAACCCCTATGCTTTGTCCAAAATAGGCAAAGGCCAGCATCTCCCTGTTTTGTACAGGTTGGTAGTGTGAGGTCTGAGGTTGGGCATGGAGACAACCTAAGGGACTTAGGTTGACCTTCCCACCATGCTTCTGAAGGCAACCAGCTCAGCTATGGAAGTGGGCTGTGAAGTTGGCTGATATCTCCAATAGGGTGCTACAGCTGGCAGAACATAGAAGTACCACCAAGATCTGCATGCTGGTCACTACAACCTCTGCCTCCGTTCCTTGTCTCTGTGTGACCCCAGGTGGTCTAGCAATGCTATTACCCCCAGTGTTTCCTTTTAGGTGAGATTAGTGGGCTTCCTGGAATGCTAGGGAAGCTGTATAACTGTCTCTTTTCTCCCAGTAGAACTGTGGGCCCAGGGAAATCCTCTCTGTCTGACATTGGGCTAAATTGAGGGAGAGGTAAGAAGCACAGTTGTAATGAGGCTGTTCTCCTTACCTTTCTAATTTAATGCCATTCAATTCTGTGGACCACATAGATGTCTCAGGCTTGTTCCTTGCATTGGGGTTTTCAAAAAGTTGCTCTGGTCTGTGGATAGTTGCTAGTTTGAATTTTCTGTGGGGAGAAGTGGAGCCTATGACTTCCTATTTCACCATTCACCCCTGCAGATATCATTAAATGAGCTCACGAACATTCTTACTCTTTTAGCCACTCTTATAATATCTATGCCCCAAGGTTCATTCTTTGAGAATCAAAGTTTATATCCTATACTTCCTAAGTTACAAAGCCCCATTTGGCCATGAAAATGTTGCCTACCCTAAAAATTTTCACCTTATTTCAGTGCAGTAAGGAACTTATTCCCCTTCTCACTTTATACCAAAGTCCCAGAAGCTTTGGCTTCCCTGGCTAAAAGAGTCAATTTTGGGTTTGGGGCTTATTAAAAGGGGAAGGTGGAGTCAAATGAGGGAAAAGAAGATGGCAGTGAGATATTTCTTTTTAAAAAAGAAAAGTCACTTTACCTCCTTTCCATAGCCCCTGTATTCTTAAAGGTTCAAATCTGAGGCACTGGGATGAGCTCAGGAAATGACAAAGCGTACATCATGCTATTCCCTTGACCATCTCCCTCTTTCCAAAATGCACTTCCTCTTTTTGAGCCCCAAATGTTAAATTATCTCATTTAACTTGATTCTTGGTAAGCCTGCCCTCTTGATTTATCCAAACCACTTAGACCTAAACTATGAACCCCAATATGTACACATTTCTCCTTTCCCCCTCCAGACCAAGTTCTACACTTCTCTACTCTGCTCTGTGACAAGAGAGGCCGAATTTTATGGAAGGCATCCACAGGCACCTTTGTCCTCTGCCTTGCAGTTAGGTTCAGCCAATGGGAGATACACAGTGAGAGGAAAGAGAAGTCAGGGTTTTGTTTTGTTTTCGAGATGGAGTTTCACTCTTGTTGCCCAGACTACAGTGCAACAGCACAATCTTGGTTCACTACAACTTCTGCCTCCTGGGTTCAAGTGATTCTCCTGCTTCAGCCTCCTGAAGAGCTGGGATTATGGGCATGCACATCACACCCAACTAATTTTGTAATTTTAGTAGTGACAGGGTTTATCCATGTTAGTCAGGTTGGTCTTGACTCCCAACCCCAGGTGGTCTGCCCACTTCGGCCTCCAAAGTGTTGGGATTACAGGCATGAGCCACTGCGTCCAGCTTAAGTCAGGGTCTTTAATTTCTCTAGCTTGCTCCCTGCCAGGTCAACATGAGCTTAGAAACACTGCTACTGAAGACGCAGCATCTGCTAGGTGGCTGTCTCATACCACTATGGGTACTTTCTCTGGCTTCCAGTAGTCCCTCCTTTCTCTTACCCCTTCAGCCTAGGGGACACAAGCTCCCACTGTTGCTGGCTTGAAGTATTGCAACAGCCCTTCTTTCACATACCCCTTCCTGCACCTATGTAAACAGTTCCTTTATTGAGTTCTCCTGAATTCCCCATTTGACAGCGCTAGGTGTTGCTGAGATCATGATCGATTCACCTGGCTGTATCACTTAGTCTCAAATGATAAATTCTCCACTTTGTCCCTGTTGAGTAGGAGAGAAAAAAAAAACAACAAATCCATACTGTTCCACAAGTTCTGTCATATTCCTCTGTCCCCCTGCCCAGCTATCTCAGAGCATGTACCGTGGAGCCCCACACAGAGGCTAACTCTTTATAGTGAAACCCAACAACAGATATACAGGATTTCCTTTATCATCATCTGCCTCTCTCTGTTGATTTTTCACCATAGAAAGAACAGAGCAAGTCCTCAAGCAACAACTCAACTGCTGAGACCACAAAAAGGAAAGTAGAAAGGAGAAAAAATATAAACTATAATATTACCAAAAAGGGGGGCATTAGGACAGGAGGGAACCTGCTCAGTCTTATGAAGACAACTTTACTGGAACCTAAGACTTTGGAGAAGAGATCTTTTCTGCTTGAGCATTAAAATATGTGTACCTGAGTCAATCCCAGCAGATGGTCATGCTGCTCAGATAATCTCTTTTCTGGTAGCCACATTGCTTGAAGTATACACCTTCCAGGAATCTAACTGCAAAAGTGGTCATTCTCATTCTCATCTATTATTGATAACCTCACTGTGGGAGGTGGTTGATGCTTCCACAGGAGTAGGGCCATTTAGGAAAAAACGGGAATGTTTAACGCACGATAGGAAGAAGGAGGAACCCAGAATAAACATTTTCTTAAAGCAGTAATCCAGCTGGTGGCATAATGCCTGCTGCAGACATTTCTCTGCCTGTTTACAAGCCCACCAACCACAGATTGATTAGTATTGTGGGCAGTACACAAAGGAATAATAACAATTACTTGAGGCCCACTGCGAATTAAGCATTGTACTTCAATTCATCTAATTCTAACAGTAGCACTGTAAGGTAGACATTATTACTCCTTATTTTACTGAAAAGGAAAGGAAACAGAGACTCTAGAAGTTGTCCAAGTTCACATAGTGTAAGGGATAGGGCAAGAGCTCAATCTGAAAGTCTTAAGCAGGAGTGACTGATTGGACCTTCTGGTTATAATTTGTGAAAATAAGACTATGAATACACACTCATATATACATATACAGAGTGGTGTACTCAATATAAAATGATTAAGTCAATACAAGGTCCAAATGGGTAGTGAAGAAAATATATTTAGATTACTGAGAGAGGAAGAGCATATGTGTGATTCTTGTTCTCTGAGGCAGTCACCAGGAGTGGGAGATTTAAACTCAGTGTTGAATAGTAAAGAAGTTTGGGATGGATGGGGCGAATAGCGTGGGTCAAATCACAGGAGTGGAAAAGTACCAGTTTTGAGCAAGTACAGCAATTTGGCTGGGGCAAGAATTCATACAGGAAGTAATGGGAAATTAAGCTGGAAAAGGAGACCAGCTGTGAGATAAATGGCTATCAGGCCACAGTGATTAGACTTTATACTGCTAGAAAGGAGATATGAAATGATTAAGCAATGTTTCAGAAAGATCGACCAGACAGTCACACGACAGAGTATGGGAAAGGAAACAGATTGGATTTATGGAGCCCAGGAAGAGGTTGACAGCAGTCATCCAGGTGTGGAGTGAAAGACGATTCAGGTGGTGGCAGGGGCACAAAAAGACGAAATGGATGAAGAGTCATTTAGAAGGAAAAGTCAAGAAGATATGGCAACAGCTCCTAATAATATTTTTTAAAATAGCTGTTTATTCATTTCCATAAATATTACTTAAGTGCCTTTTTTGTGCCAGGCACAGTTATGCACCCTGGGTCAACTGCAGTGAACATAACAGGCAACACTATTTCCCTTATGGAATTTATATTACAATGGAGGAGGCACATGAGAAACAAACATGTGAAATATAACTTCAGGTGGATGGTTTGTGCAATGAAAATACATAAAACAGGATTAAGGGGCAAGATAGCAAGACACCCTCTGGATGTCTCTGAGGATGCAGTATTTGAGCAGAGATTTGAATGACGTGGGGGAGTAAACCATGTGACTATCAGTATTCCAGGCAGAGAAGGCAGGAAGTGCAAAGACCCCAAGGCAGCCACATTCAGCCTGTGATCAGAACCACGTGCCAGTGCAACCAGTGCAGAGTAAGGTGGAAGTGAAAGTGAGGTTGAGGTGGCGCTGGGGGTGGAATGACGATGGGTTTTGATGGCCATGGAGAAGACACTGCATTCTATTCCAAATGAGATAGAAACTGAAGGGTTTTGAAAAGGGGCATGGCATGATCTGATTTACAATTGTAAAGGCTCATTCTGGCCACTTCATGGAGACCCGATGATGGTGGAATGAGAGTAGAAGCCGCAACCACTTAGAAGTTTATTACAGCAATCCAGGTGAAAATGGCTAGTGGCTTGGATTAGTGTAGGTGAAGGCAGTAAGAAGCATGGTATTTGGAATGTGTTTTGAAGGTAGAATGAGCAGAGCTTGCTGATGGACTGTATGCAGCGCATGGAATAAAGAACCAGAGAAACCAAGAGGGCACTTCTGTAAGGCTTTATGCGCTCAGATTCTTAAAATCTATCTTGGAGTAGGGTTGATCTTGGTTATTTGACTGTTTGCTTTTCCTAAATTCCATTCATCCGTCAATAAGTATAGCAGACGCTACCTCAAAGCATATCCTGGATCTGTTTGGTTCTCATCACCTTCCCTACAAACACACTGGTCCATACACCATGGTAATGCCTTTTAGCTAGCCTCCCTGTTTCTCCTCTTGCCCCTCCCCTGACAAGCAGTTCCCCACATCTGCCCAATTTGACTGGCCTCTGCTAAAACCTTGTTAGTTAATAAAACCCAAAATTTCAGCCTCAGATTATAAATCTTTCATAATTGATGCCTGTTGGCTTTGCTGACTTCATCTCATTCCTCTCCTCCCCTTGCCCTTTCACTGTAGTCACTTTCAGTTTCTAAAGCACACCAAGCCTTTGCTCTCCACAGTCCTCGTATCTTTAAAGCCCAATTCTTCATATGACTCAGCTCTCATCTTTAATATTACCTCCTTGGACAACCTTATGGATCTCCCAAGTTATTTGACTTGGGAAGAGTCTAATTCCCTTATTCTTGAATTTCAGCTGGCCTTAGTGCCTTGCTTGACCAGTAGAATGCAGTGTGAGTGACATTTTGAGATTTCTCAAGCTAGATTCCTTGCACCTTCTGCTTGAGCTTGTTGGAACACTTCTAGGAGTCCTGAGCTTCCATATAAGAAGTCTGACTACCCTGACAGTGCTGTGCTGGAGAGGCCATGGGTGGGTACTCCAGTCAGCAACCCCAGCCATCCACCCAGGCACCAGACACCCAGACAAGACCAGCCATCAGCCAGATATCACCCAGATAACACCATGTGGAGCAGAAGAATTACCCAGCTGAGTCGTCCCCAAATTCCTCATGCACAGAATTATGAAAGAACAGAATGATTGTTGTTTTAATCCATTAAGTTCTGGGAGTTCGTTATATAGCAATAGATAATTAGAACACTGTCTGTCACAGTATTTTCTTTATTTGCCTAAGATCAATCATTATTAGATATTTTTCTTGTTCATTTAGTTATTCTGAGTCAGCTATCTATCCATCTATCAACTATTTACCTCCACTGGAATATCAGCTTCATGAGAGCAGAAGCCTTTCCTATCTTGTTTATTGTTCTATCTTTAACACTGAAATGAGCACTTATACACAGTTAGGTGTTCCATAAGCACTGTCAAACAAAAGATTTTCTGCATTTCTAAATATTCATATCCTAAGGGCAATGAGTACAACACACACACAAATCCAGAGAAGAAAACCTGGGTAATATCAAAATATAATCCTCTGGGTTCACAGATTATTCAATATAAGGGTAGTACTATATTAATAAATCAATCAAAATAATTAATTAACTAGCAAATTAAGGGGGGAAACCCTTATATGATTAGACACCAAAAAGACATTTAATTAATTTCAGAAGCCATTCTTGGTTAAAAAAAAAACAACAGTAAAATATTAAGACAAAAACTATAGTACTTAAAATTGATGAAGATCATTTACCAAAAACACACAGTAAACATTATCTAAGCAGTGCATAGATAATGTAGAGACAGTGTCTGATGTCCACTATTAGTGGGTGTGGCATTTCTCATCCAAAGTGTCAACAATCTGATCCTGTATTATAAAGTTGTGTTTTTCCAGTTGTGACCAATATGTAATTTGTTACATGATATTCTGGCAACATGTAAATATCCAATTCTCCATTCGTCTTCCCCCTTTTGCGTTAGCATCCACAGATGATCTTACCCTGAGTCTTTTTTAAATGGGTTGCAAAATGGCAATTTTCTAATTTTATCATTTTCCCACATTTATTGGCTCTCATTCTTTTCTATGAAGAGCTATCCCTTATCAACTGGGGCTGTTGGGTTATCCTAATATAGACTTCTGGAAAAGGATAAACACTTAATTCTTTCTGCTTAATAACCAATTTTCAAAGAAAGAAGTAGGTTTAATAATCACCTCCATTGGTGACCCATCCTTCTTTTTTCTTTCTTGCATTTGTCTTTTTTTTTTTAATGGTGGCTTTCTCTTTTTGGCTCCACCTACCTACCCACCTATCACTATCTACATAGGAAAAGCAGGTCTCAGAGCTGATCTGACACTCCCAGGTAAGTCTCAATGTTCTTACTAACTGATATAACACTTACAGGTAAGCCATGTTGCTCTCCTGTCGGACGTGAACAATCTCACAGAGCATCCACTGCAGACAGTCATGGTGCAGCCCACAAAATACCATTGTTTCCCTTTCTTGGCTAATATGAGTGACTGCTCCTTACCAGTTATGGCTTTATCCTCACTCTAATCTGCCCTGCCTGTAGATAAGATTTATTGAGATATTCAATCCTAGAATTGCCTCTGGTTTCTGATAACACCCAGTTTAGAACAAATCTTCTTTAGACCCTCCCCAAAACTACCCAGCCAAAGCCCAAATTCCCAGGTTCTAACACTTTCTTACTGAGATGTTTCCCTCTCCTTCTCCAACCTACACACCCCCACCAGCCCCAGTTCCCTGTGATATGCATTCTGCTTGGCTACAGTAAATGAGAGAAAGTAATCTAAGTTGTTCAAGTATAGCTGTTCTGATGGTCTTTTGCTGCAAAGAATTAAGGATTTTATATTATGATATATATATATATACCTTCATATATATGATACAAATGAAGATCTCTGTGTGTGTATGCTCAAATCCATATGAATAATAATAATTATTTTTGATGCTTAAATTCTCCCAAGTGTATCAGTCGGAGACTCCCTTCAAACCGGCTTTTGTGTCTCCTTGGCCCAGCACCATTAGTCTCTGAAAGCATCCTTGAGTTTTGGCATGCAAAGTTGTCCCAGGCTCATCTTGTATATTCCTTGCCCTAGGCCTGGACAAAATTTAAAAGAGCCAATCATGGCTTGTTGCTTGAGGTTGAATTTTTGTAGTTCAATGATTTGGGAAAATAATTTTAAGGTATTTTTTAAATATTTAAAATATTCATACTTATTGACTCAGCAACTCCATTTTGGGGGCAATCTAGCAGAAATATAAATGGGAAAATGGAAAATATAGCACTGTGTTCATAAGGTTATTAACTGCAACACTGTTTATGTTGACAGAAGAGTAGAAACTGAATACCCACCAAAGGCAAATGAGGGGCTAAGTTATAGAACATCCAGAGTGTGGAATATTATGCGCTTTTTTATAAGAATGAATTAGAACTATAGCTGGAAAATAGCTATGAAATACTAATATGCAAAAGAAACATATTACGGTGTGGTATATATAACATGGTCTAATTTAGAGGATAAACCCTATACTTTTATTTAATCATGAAGGAAGAATTTTAACACCCTGTTAACTAAAAGTAGGAGAAATGAATACAAACCATCTTTGATTTTAGTGTACAGTATATATGTTTTTTATTAAAACATAAGGAAAAGTAAGTAAGCAACAACCCACCTAAAAATGGAATTTGATTTAAACAGTTTTTAATTCATAGGCAATCCATAAGACAAAAGATACACATTGTAGGAAAAGAGTTAGCCAGTGCTTATATATGACAGCTTCTTTACAAGTGCCTAGATTTCTCCCAGGAGAATGCCATCTAAGCCCCCCACATAAAATACCCTGTCTGCCATACTGAGTCCCAGGTTTTATATTAAGAAGAGAAGTGGCAATTTGGATACAGCTCCTTATACTTCTTTATCCACTGTTACAAAGAGAAAAACCTCAACTACTTAATTGATGGGGAGAGAAAGCTCACCTTGAAGCATCAGAAACTGCCCCGTAACTAAAGTTTGCATGTGGCATGTGTATACATAGGGAAATTTTATGAGACTGGGGACAGAACAACTCTGGGAAAAGTACCTGAAGTCATTATATTTTGGTGATTTAAAAATAAATTAACAGAGCTTTTCAAAGATATGGGCACTAAAGCCAAATGGAAAATAAAGCTGAAATGAGAAAAAGGTTCACCCCTGCCACTGCAGAAGGGCTTTCTGCTGAAGTAATTTCCATTTTCCGGGTGAGCGAGTTTGCATTCTAGCTACACTAATGCGATAGTTCTATGTATGAGTAATTTTAGAGCTCCACTCAGCAATTCCAACTCCACTGATAAAGTCTTCTTGTGGCCGAAATAGTATGTTTACCCTTATCAAAAATGCATTTCCATATGAGAGTAAATTGTGACAAACATAAGAAAACATTGCTATTAACAATGCTATAGGCAAACTCTGATTCACTCATGACCATGAGTGCTTTCAGTAATCACATAGCACATGGTTTAAGTATAATTTTCTGATGGCACAACAGCCCCAAGCAATTTTTTTGTTTGTTGTATTTAAGGCATGACATATTATCTAGAAAATACCCGTTGTATGCAAGCCTAATGTTACAGGAACAGAAAGGCTAATAATTCTCTTTCTTTGAACACACTTCTCATTTATCTTACTGCAGTTTCCACGGAGCCCAGAAGAGGTGACCCTCCCCTGTATAATCACATGACTTGGTTTTAAGGCCTGGTGCTTTGGGCACCAATTTGTGACTAGCTCCTGTTTAAATGCCCTGAATAATTTAGATACCTGGGGGTGATGGGAGAGATGGCAAGTACTAAATCTTCTTCCCAAGCCAAAATACCCATGTTTTAAGCTTTAGCTGAGGGCAGAAGTATAATTTCTTCTTTTAGTGACTGGGGTTGGTTGTGCTACTTGCCTTCTCTTACTGTAATCTAAATTTTGACTCTTTGAGAGCATCCTCAAGTCAAATGAGTTTTATCTTCTAAAAAAAAAGAAAAAAAGAGAGAGAGGTTATTTCTCTTCCTTTAATATTTAGGGAGGGCATACTTCTCTCCCTTCTCTTTTTACCCATTTTTCTCCAGGAAGGGTTGATGATGCCAATGATCTATGTACTCCAGTTCCCTTATCTGCTTAATGTAAACCTCTCCCTCCTGCTTCCATTCATTGGATGGAAACCTCTATGTCTTGGCATATACCTGGTCAACATATGACATTACATTTTCTATTGAACCTACCAAATGAGACTTACTATTCTAGGTAAAAAAAAAAATTCTTATTTTCCATTTAAAATGATTTTTAACATAACCACACTTCATATTAAAAACCTCACAGACTAGCACAATGTCAAGCACTTAGTAGACAATTAATAGTTGTTAAATAAAATATTCTTAATCATGAATCTGTCTTATACATTCAAAGCTTGGGGTGATGTTGCCAGGTGTGAATAAAGTTGTGATAGGGTGATACAAATTACAGGGAGTCGAAGGAACATGCCAAGGCTACCATCAATAGGCAACTTATCAGCACCTGATTCACTTTCCTATTGGATAGAGATCTATCCTATGCAGAAATGGGTCCTTACAATTTCCAACTAAAGGCGATTGAAAGAAATGTGCATTTAAAACAATATCTCCCAATAGATTTTAGGATCGATTCTATGATACAAACTTGAGTGTGGAAAAAATAATCAGGCAGTAACTGTTCACCTCTAGGAGTGGCTAAAAATATATTCTGTTCATATAGAAAAGAGCAGTAATTGCATTTGCTTTATTGTGAGAATAATTCTACAGATCATGACTATTTTTACTAATTGTAAAAGTTACAAGATTGTTACATCTTGTAATTAGTTACACATGTGCTTGCAAATAGTAACAGGAACAGCAATCATTTGCATTTATACATATGCTTGCAAATAATAACAGCAAATGACATTATTTGTACTTACATATATGCTTGTAAATAATCACAGGAACAGCAAGCAACATTATTCGTGAAGGTCCAAGCACATTAGGTAATCCAGTGTGAAAATCATATTTGGCACAATGTGAACAAGTAAGTTAGAACAAAATCCAGACGTTTTAACTAAAAAGGAAAATTGCTGCAGTATTCAAGTTTAAATTTTCATAATGCTCCAGGAGTTGCACAAACTCTCAGAGTTTTGATCCTAAATCAGAACAAGAAACTCATTAACTTCTACTGAGCACAGGTTGAACTTTCCTCTTAATATCCTTCCCAATTTAGTCAGACCTTCCTGCACTCCCCAGATGTGTCAGGTAGTAGGATTATGTGGTTTGCCCTTTCCATCTATCTGTCCTTAAAACATGGAGATTTCTGCTTCCTTTATTTTTTACTTTTTATTTGCAATAATTTGTCATTAAAAACTGCAAAAATATTACAAAGAATCATTTTCAATGATTCTTGAAATTGATTCTTCAACACAGATTCTCCAAGTGTTGACAATTTTCCAAATTTGCTTTTGTTTCCCTCTCTCTCTTTCTCTTTATACATTTGATTATATTTATATGCACATATATGTATATTTTATATATATACATTTTTAATAAACATTTGAAACTAAGTTACAGACATCTTTTTCCTTCACTTGTAAATACTTCAAAGTATATTTTTCTAAAGACAAGAACATTCTTTTATAAAAATCACAATATAAATTATCAACATCAGGACATTATCATTGATTCTACCTTGTTCTCTCACACACGATACTTATTTAAACTTAGCCATTTCCCCCCCACTAATGTCCTTTATGGAAAAAGGGGGAAAATTCCAGTTGAAGATCAGTCATTGCATTGATGTCATGTCTTTTTAGACTGCTTTAATCCTTCATGAACTGAAGGTTTTTGATTTGCTCCAGTCAGTTTTTTTGTGGAATGTCTCTTAATTTGTGTTTGTCTGGTGTTTCCTTGTGGTCAGATTTAGACTGTGCATTTTTGGTAGGAAAACCACAGTAACAATGTTCTCAGTGCATCCAACCAGGGGGCACATGAAGTGTCTTTGCCCCCTTACTGATGTTAACTTTAATTATATCTTGCTGGACGAGGTGTCAGAGCCTGGGCATCAGAAAGTGGTCCACTCACAGGTTGGCAAGAAGAATATGCAGATAACAGTACAGGTTTGAAAAAGGAAAGTTTTATTAGAAAGGAAGAATGCTGCAGAAGAGTGCAGCAAGGTGCTTCAGCAAGAGAGCATGCTATAGTGGATTTTCCTTGTGTTTATGAACCCTAAAGTGGGAGCTTAAGGATAATTTGGACCATGTTAGTCACATGGGTCATAACATGATTACATTTGTAGACATTTTAGTGCCTTAATGTCAGCAACGGTTGCACAACAAGTTTCTATGTACTTGCATTCCAGAGATGTATAGAAATTTTAGTTACTTATAAATGTTGGGGAAAGAAACCTGGAGTCGGATGCTTGCTTTAGGTAATAGGGAAGTCCAATTACTTCTGAATTCCTCTGACAAGGAGTTTTGCCTCTGGGTGTTGTGCTCGGTGGCCACCAGGTGATCTTTGCTCTCCTGACTTTCC
Source organism: Cebus imitator (assembly GCF_001604975.1). NCBI lineage: Eukaryota > Metazoa > Chordata > Mammalia > Primates > Cebidae > Cebus > Cebus imitator. Next base: position 8,569,958 of record NW_016107360.1, on the reverse strand, counting down.
CCATGAAAATATCTTGGTTGAATCTTTTCTGCTTTATATTCCCCCATGCTCACGTCTACCTGCTGCCTATTGTGGTCTCAAGAAAGGGAAGATGGCACAGTGAAGAGGGGCGTTGAGTCTGTCTGGCTACTTCCTGCCGAAAGGCGGCATTGAGGGGATAAGTTGCATTTTCCCCTTTCTTGATCTTTGTCATGAAGGATCATGAAAAACTTGTTTATGGGGAAAAACCAGATTCCAGCAAGAGGCCCCATGTAAACAGAAGTTGCTGTCGCAGGCTGGTATTGGTATTGCCTAGTTATCTGTAGGTGAAATCCTTGTAATCGGGAAGATGTAAACTTAATGAGAGTGTTAAAGTGGCAGGACCAAATATTAAGAGAATAATAACGAGGAATAAAGGACCAAGGAATGGGAGAAGATGAGTGATTTCTGGAAACCAGTCAGTAAAAGTTTCGGCCCACTTTTGGTTGCTTTGGGAAACGTGTGCAGCCATTTGGCTTATTTGAACATTTATTGGACATTAGTGATACCAGAGCTAGAAAGAAAATATTTAGGCAGATAGTGAGAGCAACAGAGTCCTCGGCAGAATTTCCCTTTTAACAAAAGGCAGCCCCCAAAATCATTTGTTTTCTAACAAAGAGCAGCCTAGGAAATTGAGCTGCAAACATAGATAAGCAAGCTGGAAGCTTGCACGGGCGAATGCCTGCAGCTATGCCAGTAGAAAACAGCTACCTGAGAGCCAGGCATATTGAACATGGAGTCTCCATCTTTCCTTTTCTTTGTCACCATGTGTACAGTAAAGTAACAGGCAACATGGCACCGGCTATGCAGAGAATTTATCTGTATAATAAAAGACTGGGATGGGGGTGGCCAGATTATTGAATGCTGTGCAAATGGCAGGAGAGAATTTTTCGCTTTCTTTAACTTATTAAACCCGCATTCTTTTTTTTTTTCCTT
>NW_016107360.1:8563056-8568993 GCF_001604975.1 Cebus imitator | reverse complement strand
AGTCTGGAGTGCAGTGGCACGATCTCGGCTCACTGCAAACTCCGCCTTCTGGGCTCAAGCCATTCTCATGCCTCAGCCTCTCGGGTAGCTGGGATTACAGGCATGTGCCTCTGCACCCAGCTAATTTTTGTATTTTGAGTGGAGATGGGGTTGCCCATGTTGGCCAGGATGGTCTCCATGTCCTGACCTTGTGATCCACCTGCCTCAGCCTCCCAAAGTGCTGGGATTACAGGTGTGAGCCACTGTGCCCAGCCTCCACTCTTAACCTTACTCTTTGTGTGTCCACATTCTTGATTTCGACACACCTTGGGTATTACCCCAGACAAGTGGGGTATGGCCTGAGTCAACACACCTTGGGTATTACCCCAGACAAATGACGCCACTTCATTAGTTTCTACTTTTCCAGGCACATTAATGTAGGTACAACAGGTTTTGTTGATGACAGCACAGACTCCTCCTTGTTCAGCTAGGAGGTAATCCAGAGCTTGTCTGTTATCAAAAGCCATTCCTGTTCGTGATTCCAAAGGCTTTTCTTGAACTGGTAGACTTGCACCAGTTTTTGATAAGGCTATTTCAAAGGAGGGGTATGTTCCCATAGTGTGATTTCACAGTAGCTAAAACCTCCCTAAGGGCTGAGACTTGCAATACCTCCTTTATGTATTGTCTACCAGGTTTTCTACAGAAAAGTTGTTGTTTTTTCCCTTACCATTAAGTAGTTTGTGGGAAGTTATTTTGAGGCTGCATAAATATCCAGTACCTCATCAAGTCATCCACTCATGCATGATTTTTTTCTGCTTCTTTCAAGTTTTTCCTTGCGTCTCACTATGTTTTCTCAAGGTAAACTTGTTCATGGGGAAACTGACAGTAGCCTTCTTTTTTTATATATAAGATATTTTGTAATGGTTTGGGCAATTCAATTGAAATTGAATTTTTAAATTTTTATTCATCAAGTGTCCACTTGTGAGAATTTGTTAGAAAAACTTTAAGCTCTCTATTCATCTCTATTCATCTCTGTGTATAATTATAGCAGATAATTTTAATGCAATTAAGCTAGTCCTATAAGACCCATTGATTGAAACGCACTACCAATAAATACATAAGAAGGCAACAATTTGATAAATCTCAAAATGGGCTTCCAGGGAAGAAGTGAAAGTGACAAAATTGGAGATGACATGCTAATGCTGTTGTTATTTAAACTCCCAATAACAAAGGCATATCTGAATTATCTTGGCATATTTAAATTAAGATACACCTTTAAGTTAAGATACACGTTCCCTCCAGCCAAACAGCTAGCCAAACTCTCAATTTGAAATTAAATTTGATGATTAATTGCTTTCCACATCATTTGCTCAAAGTTGCTAGAGTGAATGTTTCTCTGTTTTACAAATACTTATTTGAATAATAGAGCTTTGTGTTTTATTCTGCATAATCTCTCTGTCTCTCAAGATGTTCTTTCCCTGCCTTTAACTCTGGGAATGTAAAATCCATTCATGGGTGGCAGATAGAGAAGAGTTGTAGAAGAAATGATGGAACTCCCACTGGGCTGAAGTATGAAATTATTCACCCAAACCAGAAATACATTAATTCAGCTCTGTCGGGATTTTCTAAAAACTATCTGTAGCTGTATTTTTGCTAAGGCTCCCAATAGGGTGTGTTTTAAGAGTCTTTAGCAGTCAAGAGAATATATCATCTCAATGACTTTAGTGGAAGCTCTTTAATAAGGTGGTCCATTCTTGTAAAGCTCCACTAGATCAGCAAAAAGCACCATATACCTGTAGCACACTGGCCCCCAACCTTGACTCTACATTGTAACCACCTGGTTCTCATCCTGAGAGTATGCTGGTATTGGTCTGAGTCTTATGGCTTGGTATTCAAGGCTTCTAAAAGCTCCCTAGGTTGTTCTAATGGGCAGCCAAGGCTGGGAACTACGGCTGTAGAAGGTGTTTATTTCCCCCTTAAGGCCTAAGAAATAAAATTCTAGCATCCCTATTTATGCAGATGTTTGTGAATTACTATACTTTCCAGATCTCCTACTAGTATATTTCTATACAACGGGTGAATAAAAACAGTTTATTTAAGCTGTTTTGTATACTAGGGGTTGCTAAAAATTTCAGAGACTAATAGACTAAAAATATCCTATTTGGCTTAAGTTTCACCTCAGAGAGTAATGAATTAGAAATATCTTTTTCTCATTCAAGCTCCACCGCACCTGTCACATCATCACTTCCTCTTCACGTTTGTTTCCATCACTATGATGGTTTCAGATACTGGCAGCTAACTGAGCTCGTTCTGGGTTGTTACAATTATTTTAGTACTGTTTGTCGAGTGCCTCCTAGATACCAAATGCTTCATGCATAACTTCTAAAATTTTATTTTTAGCAGAAAATCATCAGCTTGAAATAACTAACAGGCAGGATTAGAACCTGGGTCTGGGAGGCTCCAACATCATTGCTGTATCTACTGATGAAGACCCTGTAGGAGACATTTCCCCTCTGCTGATTAGTCCACCACTCAGCCCATTCCTTCTTGGCAATTGTTATTGGCTTAGAGGTTGAACACGTATTATAGGATCTCCTGGAAAAAAACCTCACCTATATTCCATGGTTGAAAGATAGGTTAATGCTGTTTTTCTTCTGCAGAACATGAGTAAGGAAGCATGGAGCCTTGATTTCTGCTGGTGGCCATTTTATGACATGTGGTAAAAGAATCTAAAGACACTGCTGAGAACAATGGAAGGTTTCAAAAAGTCAGCAGTGGGGCCAACATTATCCACGGGCTGCTGCCTAAATAAGTGATTTCAGGGGCACTGGAAGGATTTCCCAAAACAACTCCTCTCTGCTGTTAGGTGCCTGGAACTCCCTTAAAGGAGAGACTCTGAGTAGATATTTAAAATGAAGACTTAATATGCAGACAGCCTGGCACAATGTAACTCACTGACTCATATCCAGTGGTGGACACAGTAACATTTTCTGGGAGCAGATTTGGAGGTGAACACAGAGATGCAGATGGCAGAAAGGAAACCTGAAAAAGGTAGAGAAAGGGACACTGAAAAGGAAGGTGGTGGTTGGCAGAAGGCTGGATGGTCCTAGGAGAACTCATGGAATTTCTTTCCCCAGCAATATATTCTAGCTAAAATGGCTTATATATCCTCCTGTTAGAATGAATGCAGGTGGCCTAAAGGATTTCTCAGGGTTTTTTTTTTTTTTTTTTTTTTTTTTTTTTTTTATTTTTTTTTTTTTTTTTTTTTTTTTTTTGAGAGTCTTTGAATCTTGGTTGTATGATTGTGTCTGTTCTGGAATCCTGAGAAACCAGTAACAAATTTTTATCTTTATATTAACTTTTTTTTTTTGACTCATTTTTTGGTGTACATTTCTATGAATTTTAACACATGTATAGATTCATGTGAACACTGCCATAAGCAGGATAAAGAACAGCTCCACCACCTCAATAAAGCACCTCATGCTGCATTTTGTGGTCATCACCTTCCCCACCTGTCATCCCTGGTAACCTCTGATCTGTCTTCCAGCACATTTTTTGAGACAATCAAATAAATAGAATAATACAGTTTGTAAATTTTTGAGACTAGCTTTCTTTTACTAAGTATAGTGTTATCCAAGCTGTTGTGTGTATCAATAGTCTGTTCCTTTTTACTAAGTACTATTTCCTTGTAGGGATCTACCATGGCCTGTTTGACTCATCCATTAGTTGAAGAACAGTTGGATGGTGGAAGTGGCTGTCTTGTCTTGTTCCTCATTTAGAGGCACTCAGTCTTTGAGCATGGAGTAGGATGTTAGCTGTAGGTTTTCTGTAGACACCCTTTAGAAAGTTGAGGAAGTTCTCTTTTACTCTTAGTTTGCTGAAAGTTTTTGCCACGAACATGTTCAAGTTTGCCAAAGGCTTTTTCTGCTTAAATTAATATGATCATGTGTTTTTTTCTTCTTTATAATGATAGTTTGACAGATTCCATTAATTCATTTTTGATGAACAAATCTTGCATTCTTGGGATAGTTCCTTTTAATGTAATGCTGGATTTGAATTTCTTGATGAATGTTGCTGGAATATTTTGCTGAGAATGTTTGTGTCTATGTTCATGAGGGATACTGGTCTGGACTTTTACTGTACTGTCTTTGCCCAGGTTTGGTACCAAGGTAATGCTGGTTTCATAAAATGAGTTGTGAAATGTTCTCTCCCCTTTTGTTTTCTGGAAGAAAATGTGTAGAATTAATATTATTTCTTCTTTAAATGTTTGATAAAATTTGCCCACCAAACTATCTGCTCTTGGAGATTACTTTTTAAGGAGGCTTTTTATCTAAAAATTTATTTGTAGATAAATTATTTATTTTATTTATTTTTAGATAAAGTACAGATATAGTACTATTCAGGTTTATCTATTTCATCAAAGATGAATTTGATAGTTTGTGGTGTTTGATAAATTACTTCATTAAATCTAAGTTGCCGTATTTATATGTGTAGGGTTGCTTGTCATTTTGCTTGCTATCCTTTCAATGTCCATGGGGCTTATAATGATTTCCCCTCTTCCATTTACAATCATGGCAATTTGTTTATTTTTTGTCTCTTTTCTCTTTTTCTTTCTCTCTTTTTTTCTGTCAGTCTTGCTTAAAACTTACCATTTTTATTGCTCTTCCAAAAAACCAAGATTTTGTCTCACTAGTTTTGCTTTTCTGTTTTCAACTTCACTGACTTCTGCCATTTGGTATTTTTTTTTCTGTTTACTTAGTTTTATTTTGCTCTTATTTCTACTTTCTTAAGGAGAAATATCCGTTGTTGATTTGAGACATTTTTCTAATATAAGCATTTCATGGCTTACATTTTCTGTGAAGCGCTTATTTCCCAGAGCCCTCAAATTATTCCTCATTGCCTTCTTTTGAAGCTTTGGAGCTGCATTCAGTAGGAGACAAGGGTGTGGGATGCTTCCTATGTCTGACCCAGAACTGGCAGTCTTTGAAAATACAATTTTTCTAGGAATCTTCTGCCAAAGAAAATTCCTCTATTGCCAAGCACACACAGCAGCAAGATAAAAGTATGGCATTTTTTCTAGTGGCTTGCCAGAAGCACATGCTTAAAGCCATTGGCTACCATGATAAACTTTTTTTTCATGATTACTGCTTAGCTTTTGAACAATTTATTATTAATTATTCCTCCAAACTCTTCTCTTATGGAGGTTATATTTTTAACCCCTCTTTCGTGAAGAAAGCCAATGCCCTCACAAGAGACATCTTTTGGCTGGAGTGTCTAAAGGTTCAGTCAAGCCCCCAATTCAAATGGCACAGGAGAAAAAAAACTGATCCCCTGTAGACATTACTATGGCCTCCCTCACTTATTCTGTAATCCATTTGGCTTGACCTAGAAGTAGCAAGTGACTTCCAATGAACTGAGGTAGGGAATCTCATTGCACTATTTGTTTTCCAGTGTTTATAAAGGAAAAAAGGTCAGGGAATGGGCCAGGATTATGCTTCTCTACCCTGGGGCCACAAGCTACTGCTCTTAATTCTCCTTTGTCAATGATACAAGGATACCTTGTTATCACTCTCTCTCCACCCCAGCCTTATATGTTTTAATATTTAGTATTTGCATTGGCTAGGAAAGCATCCTTTCTGCTGCTAATCTATCTGTGTAGTCATGGTCAAGATTCTCTTTATTAATTCATATAGAAATCAATATAGGCTGGCACACTGGCTTATGCTTATAATCCTAGCACTTTGGGAGGCTGAGGCAGGTGGATCACTTGAGCTCAGGAGTTTGAGACCAGCCTGGCCAACATGGTGAAACCCCGTCTCTGCTAAAAATACAAAAATTAGCTGGGTATGGTGGCGTGTCTCCAGCAAGTAATCCCAGCTACTTGAGAGACTGAGGCAGGAGAATCGTTTGAACCTAGGAGGTGGATGTTGCAGTGAGCTGAAATCATGCCACTGCCCT